>NC_053424.1:64947088-65247088 GCF_007990345.1 Gossypium hirsutum | reverse complement strand
TCGGATTCGGAGCTAGCTATCGATTTTGGAAAAAAGGTAAGGTTTCAAAGGCTTTTAGGGACATGGTTCGATCATGGATAAGTAGGTTGTGGGTTTAGTGATTATGGTTGTAAATAAGAACTATGCTAATCTATTGTAGGACATCGAAAGGGATCTCAGTAGCAGTCGTCGCGAAACAGGTGTGTACCAAACACCCTTTTTAGTTCAATTCGGCAAAAGCCGAAATGCCGAAATTCTGTCATTTCTTGGGCTTGTGAGTATGCGAATGCTCTCAAGACGTAGAGTAATTGTTAGATCTAGCACCGCAAGGTGGTAAGTAAGGTTGTGTGACGTCTTAACGTACTTCGAAAAAAGAGGGCCTCGATGGGCCAAAATTGGGCCCAATGAGCTTACGGACCAATATGGGTAAGACATGGGCAAATTAGCCTGTTAGTTAGATGGTGGAACCAAACTGCTTGAAACTGTTGAAATTACTGAAGTAGCTTGTGTAGTTGCTAAGTTACGAAAATTACCCCTAAAGAGCAAAATTACCGATATACCCCTAGGGTTTAAATTGGCTAAACTACATGATTGATTAATATTGTATTTTACATGATATGCTTTTATTAATATCTGTTGCATGGGATTGGGGTATTGATGGAGGAAGTATTGAAAGTGGTTCATCCACGTACTGGAGGCTTTGCCTCAACTTACTGATATTTGAGCAGCGTTGCTGCAACTGTGGAGTGTAGGGCTAGGTGGGTTGAGTTATTCCCCACATGGAGTGTAGGGCTGGTACGGGTGCAGTGTAGCGGTTGGTGGGTTGAGTAGTCTCCCCAGATGGGTTTGCATGCATTACTACTATTGTTACCTATGTTACTGAACTGGGCCTATGGGCCACCCTGTTATGTAAAAGGGGCTAAGGCCTTGCTACTGTATTCTGAAAAGGGCTTCGGTCCACTGTGTACTGCTATCTGAATAGGGCTTAGGCCCAATGGGCTCGAGCTGATTTGGGCTTTGGATGGGTTTCTGTATGCACTGAGTTTCCCAAACTCACCCCTTCCTATTCCATCCTTGCAGGTGAGCCCTAGTTGGTGGACTTGGAGCTTGGCAGGATTCAGAGTGGCCATGAAGATTGATTACCGGATTTAAATAAGTTTAGCATTTAATTTGGATTATTTTTATTATGCTTAAAGTTGTAATAAGGCCGCTCTTTTTAATTAATTTTATTTTAGGGATTATTAAACTGGTTAGCACTAGGGTTCGTTTTATAAAAACTACTTGTTTTTAAAAGATCACGATGACGTGCAAAGTTTCCGCAAAGTAAATGTTTTTCCAAGAGAATAAATATTTTAAGCAGACTTAAACTTGTTTTAATGTTCGTAGACACGTAACCTGCTTAAAGTGTGGCAATGGATGTGTGCATGTCTAGGATTGGATCCGGGAAGAGCTTGGTACTTAAGCGGTCCTATAAGACTCACCTCATCTTTTCTGGCATCCTACCTGGTGCACAGCTTCCATTCACTTTAACTTAAAACAAGAACAGATTTTTGCAAAACTCTAAACAAAGAATTTAGATAAACACATGTTTTTTTGAAACATCTCCATGTGACATACTAAATTCGGCCGTAACGTCTGGGCCGAGTTTGGGGTGTTACAACAACTAACTTCACAAAACTCATAGTTTCATCAATGGCATAACTCAAAATCATCAACAAAATCAAAAATTGAGACATGGGCTTGATAGTATACAAAGAAACGATTACAAAAACGTAGAAATTATCAAAAATCGAATCAAAACCATACCTTAATCCAGGCTCAAAGTGCCGAAACCTAACTAGCTTTTTTTCTTTTCTTTTTCTTGTATTTTTGGTTGATGAACAAATAAAAATGAATATGATGGCTTTTGGTTTTTAATCTAATTCACGATAATAATTCTTTTACAATTTTAACCTTTAATAATCCATTAGAAATTCACTTAATGGATGGTTATTTATGTCCATTCAAACTTCCAATGGTCAAATAACCACATAAGGACCTCACAATTATAAAGCCAAATCAAATAGGCACTTTAACAATTAAAAGGCCACTTTAACATTTTACGCGATTAGGTCTTTTTTTAAAATTAAGCACACATACGAAACATTCACATATGCTAATTCACACATCATAAGCAAGAAAAATAATATTTAAATATTTTTCTGACTCAGATATGTGATCTTGAAACTACTATTCCGACTAAGGTCTAAACCGGACTGTTACACAACAGGTGTGTAATCACACTGTCTTTAGCAGTAGATCGGCAAAAGCAGAAAATGTTCGACTGTTGACAGTTCACGGGCGCACGCTCACACATGTGGTGAGTCTAATGCCCAAAATGTGGGCATTCAATTAAAGAGGCCACCATGAACGATTTCATGGGCTTAGGCCGATTTGGGCCACGATGGGCCGAAATGGGCGTGTGGGCCTCACTGGCTCGTGGGCCCTACACAAGCAAACTGCATGAATGTGTGGAGATTGTTGGGTCGGCTGTGTGGTTTGCACGACCAAGGCCATTATTTGGCTTACTAGGCCACACGAGCATACGAGCCTACATGGGCCATAGTATGGTTTGGGCCTACTTTTACTATTTAAATTGTTAAGGCTGTACGGGTCGTGCGAGATGATTGTGGACCTACTATTAGGTCGATAAGTATGCCTAAACCCTAATTTATGAAATAACTATTATACCCCCTATGAGGTAAATTTACGATTATACCCCTATGTGATGTATGACTATTATTTGAGCATGCCATGTTTATCGTATGTACACTTATATTATGCTGCATTGCATGGGGTGGGATATATATATTATTGGAGGAAGTGTACTGAAAGGCTATAAGCCTATTACTAGAAGCTCTGTTGCGACCACTGTCAGTTCCGAAACCGGTACTTTATTCTGGAGTGTAGGGATGGGTGGGCCAATTTGTTCCCCACATGAAGTGTAGGGCTAGACGGAGTGGAGTGTAGAGGATGATGGGTAGGATCTTTTTATGCATCATTCATACTGTACCGAATTGGGCTAAGGCCACACTGATATTGCTACTAACATGGGCTTAAGCCCAGACTGTTCAACACTGTTTGTGTGTCTGTTTATAAAATAAGGATTACACACTGGGTTTCATACCCACCTTTTCTGCTTAACTGTGCAGGTAATCCTTAGGCGGGTCGGTGCTACGAGGGACTTGGAGACAGCCACCCATTGTTTATAATTTCACTATGAATTTTAGTAAGAGTATCTTTATTTGGGGTATTTTATGTAATAAGGTCGTTTTAAGTTTTTATTATTATTTGGGGATTTTATTTATATTTGTTAGTCGTAGGATATGGGTTTTCAAAAACAAGAGCAAAAGGTTTTCAACTATCAAGCTACGTAACCTGACTTAAAAGCTTTCGCTACGACAATGTTTATAAGTAATATAAAAACCTAGTACGAGCCATGTTTTACTAAACAAACCTGTATTTTGGCAAATGGAATAAATAAGTGGGTTTTACAAAAGAATCACAAACAAGGTTATTTACGCAAATGAGCTTTTCTACTAAATCTACACTTTACCAAAACCCACATCAATGTGACATCACGGATGCGGCCCTAACGTCTAGGTCGGGTTTGGGGTGTTACACCAATGATCTCAAAATAGAAAGGATCTAGCTCAGACGGGTGTTCCTTTAGTGATTGAGCCTCTCAAAGAATATGGGTGCATTAAAGATTTAGCCCAGACGGGTAATCCGATTTGAGGACTAAATTTAGCCTAGACTGGCAATTCAGATCGAGCTTATGAGAGAAATTATCGCTAAAAGAGATTTAGCCTGGACTGGTGATCCCGACATTGCTCTATGAGTTAGTACTACTGGGGATTTAGCCTGGACTGGTAATCCCACTGTAAGATATAAGGTTCACGAGAGTGCGTTCTCGAGATGATTGTTTGTACGACTTGACGGTAAATGGCTATCCATCAAGATTTTTGAGAAAGTTTAACGGGATTAACATGAAAAATAAATAATGGAAATATTGAATTGATGAGCTCATCTAAGACTAATGACATGATGTATTGTTATGAAACTAACTTGATGATTGAATGCATGTGATAGGGAAATTGTTTCATGCTTGATGGAATTATTGCCTAAATATGGTTGTATGCTAATTAACCGGTAAGTTTACTTTCCAATTATCGGGACTTACTAAGCATATAAATGCTTACCCCCTTTCTCTTTTCCCTGTCTTACAGAGCTCGTGGACTCGTGAAGATTGGAAGACAGTTGGAGAATCAACACACTATCGACTTGTCCTGCTTTGGTATATAGATACTGTCATTTTGTTTAATGGCATGTATAAGATTTTCGGTTATTTTGTTATATGTGTCTTTTGGCTAGCCAATGTAAGGGCCTAAATAGTATACTTATTCTTTGTATATGGCCATGAGATATGGCTCATTGTGATGTAGGTAGTAAACCTACCAATGATGCATGTCTATGTTTAATTGTTTCATAAGATGAGGGTTATAATGAATGAATGATTGTAATAGAACCTAATAATTTGAGAGTGGACATAGCATATAATGGTATATGGTTACAACATGGCCTAAATGTAAAATGTGCTATGTTAATCCCTAATACAAAATGGATAATTTAGCATGTACTAAACCGATGAGATGAGGTTGACATGCAATTGGGTTATGCTAAGGTTGTTTAAGAGTATGATTAGGCCATGTTAAATACCATTGAAGTCTTTAAGTGTGTATAGATGATAGAGGGTGACCAAAGGCTTGGTAAATAGCCCTAAAAAGGTTCACACGAGTTGACACACCGGCATGTGTCTAGGCCGTGTGTGACACACAGGTAGCCCCATGGGCGTGTTTTCTGGTCGTGTGTCCCCTGCACCTAAAATTTTGGGTCAAATTGCATGGTAGTAAACACACGAGTAGAGACACGGCCATGTGTCTCAGCTGTGTGAAGGACACAGGTAGCACATGGGCATGTGCCTTGGCCGTGTGCCTCAAAACGAGTGATGATGTCATAAACAGAATTTCCAGGTTTTTGAACACGGGCGTGTCTAGGCATTTGAAGACACGGGCGTGTCCATAAGCACACGAGCATGTGCTTTGCCTCCACACGGGCGTGTGAGGCATAACCCTAGTAATTTAACAAAAAAATTTTGTAGTTCTCAGTTCAGCCCCGGATCACTTTCAATGTATGTTTTGGGCCTCGTAGGTCCATAATCAGGACACTATGATGTTATTTGATCAGTTTTAAATTAGACTGAAATTTTATAACCCATATCTTTTGAAAATATCTGAGTATGTGTCTAGTAACGCCTCGTACCTTGTCCCAGTCTCGGGTATGGGTAAGGGGTGTTACACCATAGCTAAGGTTTCTTTCATCTTTCAAGCTCAAAGTAAGTGCATTCTAGCCCCGTTCTTAATGTTCTTTATATTTTTAAAATCCTCGTAGCTCGATTTAGCTATTTCTACCTTTAATTTGAGCTAGGGTTCATGTTCAAAAACATGCCCGTGAATGACATGCTTGTGGTTTGATGTCTAATGGAAGAATATGGAGGTTTGAGGTGTGATAAACAACTTTTACAAGGTGGTTTTTGGTGAAATTGATAAAAGGGAGAAACTATGTGTAAATGTGTGAATAAAAGAAAAATGTAGGTTGGTATAAGAGGGAAAATGATTCGACTAGGCTTGAATAATGAGAAAATTGGGTACTTTTCATTTTACGAGCGTAGGGTAATTTTGTAATTTTTTAAAATTTTAAGGGCAAAATTGTAATTTTACCATATCGTGATTTTTGGACTGAAATGAATAATGCGTGTATTAAATAAGCTAAATGTGCTATTATAGATCAAGAGGGACGAGGGATAGACCTTGATCGAGGAAATGGTAAGGTTGTGGACTAAATCACAAATTTGCCATATTTTGCACCGATGTAAGTTGTGTGTAAGTAATTCAACAATTCCAATATTACATATTTAATATTTGACATTATATGATACATGTATGTATACTTTAATAAAATTGACTTGTGATGATCCAATGGAAGTTTAGTGATAGCCTCGTGTCACGGATACCCGAGTGACCCAAAAGAATACTTAAGGCTTGGAAGTCGTGACACCGTGCTAAATGTGTCTGTGTAAGACCATGTTTGGGACATGGCATCGATGATGATATATATGCCTGTGTAAGACCATGTCTAGGACATGGCATCGGTGATGATATGTGTGCCAGTGTAAGATAATGTCTGGGACATGGTATTGGTGATGATATGTGGATTCATCTAAGACCATGTCGGGGACATGGCATTGGTACTTTAATTGGTGTATGACAATCCCGTGTGTCCTTTAGTATTCTGATGGTTCAACGGGCCACTTAAGATGTTGGGTTAAGAAGTGGAGTGATATGAGTAAGAATGTACGGTATAGGTATGTACGTAAACCTCATGAGTATTGAACTCGATTCATGATGGGAAATTTAGCATGAGTAGAAAGGAGGAAGATAAACTTGATGTTTAAAGACATTTAATGTCAATTTTGACTACGTTCATGTGTGTAGTGTGATATTGTGGTGATAATTGATAGTATGTTTAATCCATGGATATCTTGACTTATGTTATTATTTATTTACATGCAACTTACGAAGCCATGTGCTTACGCTTCTCACCTTTCCCTTTTTCTTTTAGCATCGTCAAGCTAGCTTGGGAATCGTGGACATCGAAGCTTGAGTTACACTATTAAAAAAATCTTTTGGGGTATAATTAGTTTACTATATTTAAGTATGGCATGTATAGGGGACTTAGTATTTTGTTATATGTGTCATATTTGTTAACCAAAGTGATTGCTCCTTTTGGTATATTATTCCATTTTGTATATGGCCATGAAATATGGCTCATATTGATTTATTGGGTTGAAATCCCTAAATATTGTTACACGCATGAGATGTGTTATTACTTTTGTGGTGTGTGCCAAATGGTTGATAAAATGTGAAAGTTATGTTTGATGGATAAATGATGCCAATTGGTATGGTCACTATATTAATAAAGGTAAAGAAATTTATTGAATGAACTTAACAAGTCAAGGAGTCTCAATTAGATAAACTTGATATGAATTTATCATGCATGAGTTAAAGTTATGGATCTCTAAGTAACCCTTTTATGCCATTTCAACCACAATTTGCATATGAGTGTGTGTTGAGGTTGTTAAGGGTGACAAGAGGGCTTGGAAAATAGCCTCAAAGTTGTTCACACAAGTAGATACACGGGCCTATGTTTAGGCCGTGTGTGACACACAGTCAGCCCTATGGGCATGTATTCAGGTCGTGTGTCCCCTGCACCCTAGTTTTACAAGTCAGTATGCATGGTAGTAAACACATGGGCGGAGACACGCCGTGTGTCTCAGCTATGTGGAGGACACTACCTTTGGACATGGGCGTGTGCCCAGGCCATGTGAAGCCTGCACCTTAAATGAAAAAATTAAATTCGTCACACAGCCTAGCACATGGGCATGTGGCTTGGCCGTGTGATACTAAATTTACGCTGACGTCATAAATGGAGAGTTACACGAGCATGTCCTTGTGTCCACACGGGCGTGTGACCCTATTTTATGAAAAGTTTTCTAAAATTTACGGTTTAGTCTCGAACTGCCCCCAATGTGTGTTTTTGGCCTCGTAGACCCATATAAGGGACGATATGCATGTTCTTGAATAAATTTTAAATTTGAACAAAATTTTATGTCCCGATTTTACATAGTAATGTATGTTCAAGTCTGGTAATACCTCGTATCCTATCCCGGTGTTGAACATGGGTAAAGGGTGTTACAATAAAAATCTAAGATGATATAGGCACCATTTTCTTTGGCTTGTTTGAGCCTTTTCAAGCCCACCTTATGATATTAGACCCTTGAAACTATAATTTTGAGCTTAAAAGGCCTGTTTATTGCAATGAACCTACATTACAAGCCATATCTCCATCTTTTGAAGTTATCCTAATTTTGTGCACCCGTCTTAACTAAAGTTGTCTTGGTAAATGACATTTGAGGAAATTTTTAAAGGATGCACATTCTTATATTTTAAAAAAATAAAAAAAAAAGTGAAGAAAACTTTGCTCAGTTTCCATAAAGAAAAATGTATGAGCATGAGTTCAAAATAAGTTTGGGGGTATTCCAAAGGTTGAATTTGAAACCGAAATGTCCCATCTCTTAAAACCTTACCTCTAACCGAGCCCCAATTCAACCTTATAAAAGACCTATGGGTTTGATGATTATGTCACCTACATTAGTGGAGAGGAAGTACTAAGTTCAACGTATGAAGATCATAAATAAGTCTTCTGATTGTTTTGCTTGATTGGGGAGAAATTATGTAATGAAGAATGTTATCTATGGCTGTGACATATATACATACTATGATTCATGTTGGCATATCTTGAAACTTAGTATATGAAAAGTTTGCATATGATTTACTTGTTAATAAAGAAGATCTATGAGAATGAATTTATTAATACATGCTTATGGGGCAATGATTGATGCTGTTTACACTTTTAGCAATTTTGCTTTAGCAAGACCTTGTACTATGCATGAACATTATTCGGGACGAGCAATCATTTAAGTTTGGGGGTGTGTAAACTGAAAAATATATAGGATTTTTCCTATATAATTTGTCACCTTTTTACTTAAATTTGTTGTTAAAACCAAGTAATTGTTTAATAAGTTAATGAAATATATGACAATATGAAATTGGGACATAGAAATTATTAAAATGTAATTTTATGCTTTATTATATAATTTTCATGCAGAAAATGGTTTCTTTTATATTAATTTGATCATATTATATTTTCAAGCTATAAAGTGTGTCATGCATGATTAAATTAAATAATAAAATAAAAAGTTATATTAAATAATTTATTTTACTATATTTCATTAATAAATTGAGTTTTAATTAATTAAGTAAATTGATTAATTAAAGTGGTTAAATTATATTCTTTGGTCCTCTAAATTATCTACTATTGTTGGACAGGTCTGAGAGCTTTATGTTGATTAAAAAACCATCCAAATGGAGGACCAAGTCAACCCAAAATTCAGTTGCATGTGGATGTTTATAAATCAAATTTTGGTTTAATTACACAAGGTCCTTGAAGAGTTGAAGAAATTGGAGATTTACTCAGAGATTTGCAATTGACCGAGTCTTGATCCTGATGATGTTGTGGCATTTAAATCAAGCAAAAATTAGACACACTTCCACAATTCATGGTTGCCACTCTTGGATGAAGTTTCAAATGATGGACACTCCTATTTTTAGCAAACTAGCTCCCTTGCCTCACCTATAAATAAGATCCCATTTATCCCTCATCACTCATCCTTCACTCATTCATCATTCTCTCCTCTCTTAACTCTCTTAGCTTTCTTTCCCCCTCATGCCCATCATCATCTTTGTATAAGGATTTTTAGCAAATTAGCCTCTTAAAGAGCCATTGGTTGGCTACGTTGGAGAGCCATCAGAAAAAGAGCAAAGCGAAAGAGCGAATGAGCCCTCGTCAGTCAAAGTCTTGGTTGACAGTCACTTTGATTTAGGTTTAATCTTTCTTTTCTTTAACTTAATTCAAGAATGTTTGCTTTGTGTTTACTGTTCTTGTTTACAACAATGATAGCTTAATTTATTTAAGTTAGGTTGATTGCTTTGATTAAATAATAATTATTTGATTTATGCTTATAATGTTTGTGCCTCAATCCATCATGTTTTCAATTAAAATCAAGTTTGTATTTCGTTCATACGTGATTTAAATGTACCTGAAGCTGAGCGATCCTGACTAGACAACGGCTCATGGACACATAATTGAAATGTGCATGCTCAATTTAGATCCTAACCCGATTAAATTGCAGGTTACATAACAACCCTAACCAGGCTCTGTTATCTGCATAGTTTTTATATTTGTGTGATTAAACTGTTTCAAACCTAACACGTCCCTTTTACCTCGCATGAATACGAAAAAACCCTTAGTAAATAAAGATTAGTAAAATGCGTATTTACTAAGCAAAGAATTCCAAAAGGACCTAATGTGGTTTCCAAACTTATGAAAGATCGAGTTGCCATGAAATATTTTTCCGAGTATTGATAAGCATGTTGATAATTATTTCAGTTTAATTAAAGTAATTGTCCTAGCTTATTTATATTATAATTGTTGCTTATTGTGTTAATTCTGCTAAAATCTATTTCATTCATATAGTTTGCAAACTTAGGATAAATTGCATTAGGGATCATTGCATTTAGTTTCATATACTTAATTTTTCATCACTTATCAATTATATTGTTTTTATTTATCAAATTGTTAATATAATTTTACAAATTAAGTGACTTAGCACAAACACAATCCCTGTGGAGACGATAACTCGAGACTACTTATTACTTGATAACGACTGTGTACACTTGCACAAACCCGAGCATTACAGAACCTCACATGGAAGAAGCACAACATTTTTGAGCTTTCAACGAACAAGGAAGGAAGTACCCACCATAAGACTATTGCAATGTCACAATCAATCGGGTAGTTTATTTTATTATCTATAGAGTTTCACGTTAGGGACAATGTGCTATTTAATGTGTGGGGGTGACATAGAAAATTTTGCATTTTGCTTATTTTGTTTTCACGCTTTTTCTTTTATTTTACTTGTCAAAGTGTGCTTGAGCATGTAGAAATACAAGCGATTGGTTAGGAGTATATATATATATAGGTTGATTGGACTTACTATAAATTTGGCATGATAGTTAATGATTTTGAATTTTGGTTATTAGACTACTAAGTTCTATATATTACATTAAATAAGCATTAAGTAATTAAATATACCCAATGACATAGAAAATACAGGGAAACAAGCATGCTAGTATTTATGATTATTTTATTGATTAAATTTTTGAATATTGAAAACGTCAAGTGTGACAACGTCACAAAATTAGAAAACCCAGTCATTAGTGCTCCAAAACTCGTGAGCTAAACATAATTACTTCATTATGTTGTGGCTTCCTACGTGGAGAAATAAGGAAAGTAAAAGAAGGAGAAATACGGCAATGAGCAGGAAAAGGTTATTTAGGGGGAGAATAGGGAACAATACAATGTGTCAAACTACTTTCTTGCTTGAAACTATTTTCTTGTTTCATGTTCTTGAATTTCATACCTATCCCAAGTCTCAAAACATTACAAGTCAAAAAGCCCTATGTGATCTAGGTAACTCTATTCATGAATTGACATTATATTAAGTAATTACAATAATAAATGTTTGTATCCTGCTAGGATAATCAAATTTCCTGTCTAATTTATCGATAGATCCATATATTTGAAGATTTTATTGTTTATATACTTTGAAATATACTGAACTTAGGTGTTTGATACTAAGAGTGGTAAGTCGTTTATATATCATGCCAGAATCATGTGTAGATATGATTTTTCCTAGCTATGTATTTCAAAACTTGTCCCTGTATCCTAGTTGCTCAAGAATCATCTTTCATATTTTATTTTTATGTTTCTTTGCTTGAGGTTTCATATTTTATTTTTATGTTTCTTTACTTGAGGACAAGCAATGACTTAAGTGTGAAGGAGTTTGATCTGTCGCAATTCATTGTAGCATATTAAACTAGTTTTCATACTTAAGAAACTTGAATATAAGCAAATTTATTATGTTTTTTTTAGTTTTTTCCAATCTTAGTTTTCATTTAATAAAAAGTGTAATTGATTCGTTTTATGACCTTAAGGGCCGAAGGAGGAATAAGGGAAGACTAACGTACTTAGTGAATGTGCAGGACACCATTCAAAGGCATGAGGACTTAAGGCTGGGCGTAATGTTGCAACACGAGGAGTTCAATGTTGCAACATAGTGTCAAAATACCAAGTCTACCTTTGGTGTCGCGAAATAGTTAATGGGTGTCGCGACACAAGCAGCGATGTCGCGACATTAGCCTTCTAATATTGTGGCGTATCTTGCACAGTCTTAAGATATGTACAGAGAAGATGGAATGTGCCAAGAAATGTGACGAATTCATAATGTGAACCAAGTAGACTAGAAGAACAACTTGGTCAATAGTGTTTTGTAAGTATGGGTTCCAAAACGGAAACAGTTAAGGAATCACAAAAAGGCTAGGTGAAGAATGTAAGTAATGTCCTAAATATGCTAAGGGTTAGAAATAGTCACAAAGCAATGTATAGTGTCTATGTTAGGATGAAGAAAGGTACTCGCCAAAGTCAAGTTGAAAAATGAAGAATAATGAGATGATAATGAAATCACCAGATGCATTGTACTAAGATGGTATAGGTAAATAGTGTTTTGTAAGTATGGTTCCAAAATGGAAACAGTTAAGGAATCACGAAAAGGCTAGGTGAAGAATGTAAGTAATGTACTAAATATGCTAAGGGTTAGGAATGGCCACAAAGCAATGTATGGCGTCTATGTTAGGATGAAAAAAGGTACTCGCCAAAGTCAAGCTGAAGAACGAAGAATAATGAGATGATAATGAAATCACCAGATGCATTGTACTAAGATAGGTAAATGGAGTTTAACGCACAAGTTCTCATAAACCTACCTCTATATATTGTGTCACAGGTAAGCTGATTTGGGTCTACACTAAGAGAGATGACGCCAAAGCTATGCCAGAGGTGGCGGGATGGACTATTATGCATACAGAATGTATTGGCAGTACAATCGTAATCAGTATTATCACTAAGGGACAAAACAAATAGAACAATGTAATTAAGTTATGATATGCGATTGTAAGTCTTTGCTATTTGAAATCTTGTACAACAGTTGTAATTATCTACGGTACATCCAATGGTAAGTCAGTTGGAACAGTACTCTTAAATAAGTTGTAAATGTTGAAAACTTGTATATGTTTGTCTCAGTGTTGTAACACCCGAGATATGAATCTAACGAATTAGATCAAGTTAAGGGCATTACAAGTTTGGTACTAGAGTTCGATTTAGTCGATTCTTACACCATGAAGATAAGAGAGCCCTATATGCATAATGTGCTAATCCTTGTAGAGTCTCTCAGGTATGTGTAGACAATTTTGTTTAATATAAGGTAAAGCATGTAATGAAATGACAAGCAAGATAGTAGCAAAAGTAAAGGAATGGTTGCATTAATAAGAAGGAAAAATATTACATGATTAGAGGTTTGGTTAGATAAAAGATGAAAAGAAATGAAGTACAAGATAAAAGAAGTGGATTTTAATCTTCCCCTACACCGGTGACCAGTGGGCTCAGTAGGGTTCCCTTTAGTGGGAGAAGCGTCTTTTGGAACTTGATCCCCAAACCCTGAGCCCTCTTTATTGTCTTTAACAATAGGCATGGTTGGAATAATAAAACCTTTTAATTGCCTCCACTCCCTTTGGAAAGCTTTCCATTCTTTGCCTTCTAGGTGGTAAACATCGCAGCCAAGTGAGTTAGTGAAAATGTCCTTGAGAAGTCAACCTTTCAAAGATCAAAGGGACCTGTAGCAACTTGGGTGTATAGGATTAAGTTGGACTTCCACTCTAGCAAGGCCTCAACAAGGTTTTTATGGGTGTCTTCCTGATACTTCTTAAAGGACATGACCTGAGAACAACGTTGGTTCTCTAACTCTGCCATGTGATTTTCTTCCAGAGCTTTAAGCTTCTCGTCTCAAGCAAGTTTTTGACTCTTCAGCGAATTGACCTTCTCCTTCAGTTGCTCATTTTTAGTTTGATCATCTTTGTATTTGTTTGTTAAAGTGGAAAGTTATGCATCCAATTTCCCAATCAAATTGGTAACTTCTCGATGTTGTCAGTTAACTCAGCCAAGTAGTCTTCGCTGGATTTTGCGTGCTTCTCTAAATCAGATATTTTATTTCTGTATTTCTGGTTGGTAACCCTGAGAGCCCTACTCCATAGGCCTTGCTTAAAAGACATACTCTCTGAGACTTGGGCTATGATAATCAAATGATCTTCATTGAAAGTTGATGTGAGATAAGAAACAAAAGCCTCCCTTAACTAAGTAAGCACTAAGCTTTGTTGTTGCTAAAAAATATCACTACGAGAGGAGGAAAGTGGTACAGACTTCAAAATAACTCTCCAATGAAGGTCATTCTATGTTCAAACAAGGGTAGTATCTGATGTATGAGGAGGAAAAACTGATGGGTGAGCCATAGGAATTGCTTCTAGAGGACTCGGTGTCAAAGAGGGATCAAAAGAAGGTTGATGTAAACTCAGATGATGAGCACTCCTCTAGAAGTGATGGAATCTCTAAAAGAGTAAGAATTGTAAAAGTAGGGGCAATTGCAGACACAGGCTCCCTGAATGACCTATGCCTTATCAGGGGAGGGTAATCGCTACATATTGTGTTGACATGCAAATGCATAACTGATTGAACGTTTATCCATGTGGTGTACATGAAATGTTTGGCACAACGTGTATTCTGTATAAGTAGTAGTGTTGGTTGATTTCTTGTGTATGAAATGTATGTAAATGAATGATATGCGAAATAATGAAGGTCTGTTGAAGTGTGATTGACAAGGGAGGAGTGACGAAGAATATGATATGTTACACGTTTTGCCTTCGATAAGGCATGTGAATGCAAACCAAAATTGGCGAATGACCCCGGCCTTGCGAAGGAACATGTATGTGTTCAAATTAATGAGGATTTACGAAGGTTCAGGTGTACTATAAAGAAAATGAATATTAATGGTATTCAGCTTTGTGGAGGTTTGATTGGTTTTTTGGTGAATATGTGCACATAGTTATAAAAACCCTTTTACGAGTAGTATGAAAGCCCTTTAGGGGTAGTATGAGACTCTACGGAGTCTAAGGCTTTAAGTCGTATAAAGGAAAGCAAGACCATGGCCATGGCCATGGCATGGTCCAGGAAAGTCAGCCAGACTCATCTACATGGCATGATCCAGGTAAGTTCGCCAAATCCACCTTTAAGGCATAATCCAAGGAGGTCAGCAAGACTCAGCTATATGGCATGATCTAGGGAGGTCCGCTAAACTTGCCTATATGGCATGATCTGGGAAGGTTCGCTAGATCCATCTTTAAGGCATAATCCAGGGAGGTCAGCTAGACTCGCTTATATGGCATGATCCAAGAAGGTTCGCCAGATTCACCTTTAAGGCATAATCCAATGAGGTCAACTAGACATGCCTATATGGCATAATCTAGTAGAGTCCATGAGATAATTCAAGTATTTGAATCTATTTTTACATGACGAATTCCTTACAGGGATCCACATGATCCAAGGAGGTCCGCAAGATAGTACACATATATAAATTTGCAATTTCTGTGAATCTGTGTATATGTTTGCATCTATGTTTCCGCAAATATTGGATTCGCTTTTATAAGTCCACCAAGAATGAGTTCATTTACTTGTAATCTATTTCTATGCGTGAATCCAAAGAGATCTTCTTTTATGAATCTGTCGATATGTTTCGCATGTATGAATTTTCATATTGGGTCTGAAACATGGATCCATAGTTATTGTACTACGAATTTGAGTACATTAGGACAAGCTACTAATAAAATTTCAAAGCATGAACCATTCACCAAGATCTATCTCATATGGTTTATTTATATTTTTTGGTGCAAAACATGCTATGGGAATTATCTATAGGTATTCTTTCATAAGTCCGCAAGTTAAAATCCACAAGGATTGTCTCTCAAGGAAGTAATTACACAAGAGTCCGCAAGGACAAACTATTGAAGAAACAATCCGCAGGTATTATCTGCCACAATGGTAAACGACTATACATTTGTATACCCGATGATATGATTATGGAATCTCATATATGGAAGCCTTATATAGGCAAGATCAAGAATGGTCCAAATGTGTAATCTCCTATTTTCGTGTCACCTCTGATAGATGACAGTCAAGCAAGTCGAATTGTTCTCCAAGATACACAATTAAATAAGTGATGGTGTCATCAAGATAATGTATCAAGTACAAGTCAAGCCAAATTGTCTGATGTTAAGACTATGTCAATAAGATTGGCAAACCATCGTAGCGTAGATAAAGTCAAACATGAAATTTGAATCATGAATTTCAAGCTTGCTAGTATCACACTGATACAAGTTATGAACAACTCACTAAGTTCATTTGAACTTACGTATGTGTTATTATGTATTGCAGGCAAAAAGGGAAATCCAAGGATTCGATGAGAGACCAAGTTAGAATCTATCGTGCTTAGGTAGATTTGCTTCTCAGTCATAATATGCATACAGTGGGGTGACCTAGAGGCGGAACCTTAGGGTCATAGTCCTATTTGTAATTAGTTATGGTCAGAAGATTAATTTCAAGACTAAGTAAATATTCAATGCGTCAAGATTACTTTGTGAAATTTTTGTATCTTAAATTAAAGTATATAATTGAAATAAATTCTTATGTTTAGCAAAGATAATTAGCTAACCGTGTTAGATAACGATTGTATTACGTGATTATAAATTACAGCTTCCAATATTGAATGTGTTAGTTAAATTCAATCATGGAGCATAACACCCTAGAGTCCGGATCTGAAGATAGGGTCAGGTGTAGGGTGTTACAAATAGTGTTCAAAATTTGACTGGAGAATCCTAAACTAACACTATTAAATGAACAAATTGGACCAGAATATCTACCTAAAGAAAAAGAGATAACCCAATCAAAGAGCCTTAGATCTCACCATGCTCAGCACCACCGACTACCAAGAAAGGAAGGGTCCTTGATGGGAGTACGCTGGGAACCATGCACCTTGAACTTGCTTCCATGCCAATGTAGAAATTTTGAATCCTTCATGCCCTTGCACAAAGACAAATCAAACTTGCAGCTAAGCGGCTTACCAAATCATGAGAATTGGTAAACTACGGATCTACCCCATCGAAGCTATACATATGTTAGGATTTGAGTTTTCCTTGAAGGAGACGATGAAATGAAAATTAGAGCTCAAGGTCGTCTTCATAATTCTGCATTTTGTCCCCAAAGAAACCTCAAATATGGGGTTCAAACAATTTATAGTAAAGTGGGCCACAACAGTTAAAGTTTTGTTGAAAAAATCAATTAAAAAAATGGTTATTTTAAGTACAGCAGAAGTTTTAAAATTTTTTAAACCTGAGCTCGGTATGTTATTTATAACAATAAACTTAACCAAATATTGTGTTTTGTACAAGACAGACTAAAGTCGATCCTGACTTTCTCCTGAATGGTCTTCTCCATTATTCTCGAACCATGAATTACCTTGAGTGTGGACTCAAGTAATATGAACCAAATCAAAAAAATGAAAACTTTAATGTAACTTTTAGTAAGAAAGTTAATTCTCTCTTTATCCGAAAACCATGCGTTTTTCCCAGAAAATAGAATTTATTTTTTAAAATAAGTTTCCACTATTTTCTGATAAAATAACTGCATATGAGAAGTGTTGTGTATTGTTTAACACATAATTCCTATTTATAGATAAACAATACAAGAATTTTGTTCAAATAAGGTTTGATTAAATAATAATATTTAATTGAAAATACAACTTCTACTCCAATTAGAAGTATAATGGGGCAGCATGCCCTAGTGAATACTAAGGTTTGACGCCCTTTGTACTAATCGAGTCTATTTCTGAACCTCTCATATATTGGGTCACTTATATATGTTATCTATGCTTTTATCCAACACTCATAATTTATTCAACCCAATATTTATTTTTTATTTCTTAAAATATTATTATTTAATTGAATTAATATATTAATTCAATTAAATAAATTTATTTCTCAATTAAATTATCTTCTCAACTCAATTCTAATTTCATCAAAGCCGTGACAGCTTTACCGCACTAGACTCTATGAGGAAAATATATTTAATTTTCTTATTCAACAAATCCATAATGACTAATTTATTTTCATCTTCGAACTCCAATTATTTAATTATAATTAATTAAATAATAATTCTAAAAACTTAAATTAATTCTCATGACATCTTTTGTACTTAACGAGAAAATGCAATCACTACATATAGTGATACATTCAATCTATTTCTTTTACTCCATTATTTTCATTCATTCCATATTGTTGGTTTCTTCCATGCAATTCATTTGTTATCTTAAGCTAACGAAAGGTTTGATTAGATATATATAATTAACGCTCAAATAATTTGTAATTAAGTTCTAACTCTTCCCCGATTAATTACAACATTATTTAGTCATAAAATCATTTTACTAAAGTATCATGATCGAGCTCTCCTTTATTATTATATACCATTACGAAAGTTACTTATTAAGTGTTTATCTAACAACCTTATCATAAGTGTATTACTCTCATAAGATATTTTTAATCCCTTTGACATAAATTCGTCCTTCCAATATTATCTTGTTTTATCTCATGATAACCATTATATTTTTTTTATAAAAAATCAATTATTATTTATCATAAAGACAAATGACTCATGATCATATTTACTTTTCATCTATCATGTAATGTCGATGAGAAGATATAATTTACCTTTTACTAGACTATAAATTTCACTGTTGTGGAATGATGCTACATATTGCAAAAATCATACACCCAACGTATCAGCTTTCGATTCCTTATATATTTAAACTCAAGTTTTTATTTGCATCAAAATATACAAGTTCCGCATATATATTTCATCATCCACTTAAGATTGAAATATGCCACGTTATGAACATCACATATGAATAAGTCCATAAACGGATTTAAAATCTATTCTACGTACGTTATGTCTGATGTATAGTCAATCTAATTAGTCACATCTATGTCTTTTTAAAAGTCATCCACTCCGATAAGCAAGAAAATGTATCCCCAAATTAGACTCAATAGAAAAAATATTAATCAATCAATTTCTCAAGCAATTAAACTAAAGATATGTTTAGATTATCTACTAATATAAATCATCTTTTCGAATTATAATCCCACCGTGTAATACTACTTAATACTAGTCAATTAATTATATTGAGCACTTTTCTAAACCTTCCAAATTGATATTGCATTCATGCATCTCTTATTTCACTGAAACTTATATATATATAGAATTTTCCAACCTTACCAATATACTTCATCATTGAAATTCATTGTTTTCAATCCCATTGAACTATTAGATCGAATCTTACAATAATATCACACTTTACGTTTCACCTCAAGCTAAAAAAGTCCAAAGTATATCGAAAATCCATTTTATGATGCTTATTATTCAGAGTCCTATAGCGAGATTTAAAGAATATGTACAAGTGTACACAGTCATCAACAAGTAATAAAGTAGTAAGTATAGAGTATCATCTCCATAGCGACTAAAGTTAATTCAATTAATTGCAAAATTAACTAATGTCAAAATGGTAAGTAACAGAAATATGAGTGAATTGAGTTACTAGGTACTAAAATTAAATCTAAGCATGCGGAACAATTTAAAACAATAACACAAAATTGAAATTGCAGTGAAAACAGTGACACAAGCTTCAATAACAATGACATGAAAGGTTAGAACATTTATTTCCCCTAACATGGAAATATCGAGAGCAATGCTGGCGAATGTTGCAGTAATATGGTGGTTTACTAATTCAGAATCCACTGGTTGTAGGCTTCTCTAGAAGTCACTACATTAGAACTTTTAATCACCTTAACATATGTTTATGTCAAGTTAACCTCAAGATGACCTTTTCAGACATCGTTCCTAAGGATTATGCAAGATAACAATATGTTTCTATACCACTACAAATTTAATTACTAGACGAATTACGTCTTGGCTTATCTTGATGCAAACCATGCTAGTGACCATATGCTAATATATATACCCGTGGTTCAGTACACTTGATACAGTACCTTACCTTTAAACTAATTTATTTGCCGAAGCAATACCTCAATTCTCATATCAAGAAAAGCATGCAACCCATAATCAGTGCTCATTACTTATCTACATAATAATAATAAGAAGAAGAAGAAGAAGCTCATTTGGAGGGGAAATCTAGTCAAACGAATACAGTTAGAAACTGTAAAATACATATCTCAGTGCAGTCTGTCAAGAGCTCTTTCAACTACTCTTTGAAGAAGAATCATCCCACTCAATTCCTTCGAGATGCTTCCCAAAGTCGACGTTCGATGCCCAATTTCCGAAGCTCCATCAGTCCTTCCTCAACTAAACAAAAACAAGAAAAAACATAAGTGCTTACTTGCAAGAAAGATTGGGTTCGGTCTTGTATATGCAAGAAAATAATTGACATTTTTAAGTTCAAAGTTTAGAGAGTGAGAAACATTGCACCAATACTTCCATTTGAAGAAATTAATGCTACAATAGATATTACCATCAACAGCATCATGTGAACTTGGTGAATGCACAGAACGGCTGATCCAAAATTTAAGTCGATCTTTGGCTGTATCCTCCTCTATGCCATGGGATTTGGCTCTTCTCCAAAAATATGTAAGCCATGCCTATACAGTATGTTTTATAGTCAGCCAGATAATATTATATTCCTCTTTCTAAGTGTCAAACAGGACACACAAAATACTAAAGGGAAAATGTTATTGCACACTGAACAGTGACCACAACTTAACCAGGAACCATTTAACTATTTAACTAAGTAGCTAACTAATTTGAAGTAAAACAAATTGAGAATCCAATATTTAAGCTCAGCATCATGCCAAACAGGTCTCATCCCTTGTTGGCAAGAAAAGCAATACGGACAAGAATATGGAAATTCCAAAATTTGAAGCTGCTGCAATTTCGACACACATAAATATACATGTTATTTATTGGGTTTTATAAACAGACTGAAGGCATGTAATTGGGCGAGGATAAAGTTAGTGCCACCAACAATTAAACAAAACCGTTTAACAGAAGACCAAGAAATTGATGAACTTTGTGGATAAACATCATTGAGATAAAATTGAAGATAACCAAGAAAGATGACTGACATACCTCCTTAAAGAGAACATCCTCAGACTCCTCTGGACTCAATTCTGCAATAAAGCATACCGGTCATTCTTGTGATTGCAAGTTTGGGAACATGGGAATACAAAGAAACAAACAAGACAGCAACTAAATAAATAAATTAGCCTTACCAAATGCCTCCATAAACTTTGGATCACGTGGTGACTTGATATCTGAAAAACATGCAACTAAGAATTCAGTAAGATCAGAGGAGATAGCTCTAGGCAGTTAGCATGGGTTGAGGTTAAAAAATGCGTTGAATTAGAAAAATTGCAAAGAAATGAGTTTGAAAAAAGAAAAAAAAATAAAAAGAACAACCAACCAGCCAAACAAAAAACTATTTAAAAGTAATCAGAAAATTAAGCAAAGATGTTACAGAGTGATATAGAGCATACCAGACAATGAAATTCTAACAGAACTTGCTCTTCTCTGTTGGGCCAATGCATTCACGATGGCTTCCTCAACCTTCAAAAACATAGCCAGAATTAAGCCAGTGGAATGCATGTAGCATCTTAATTCCAGAAATGCACCACTTTCTTCTTTTGGATGGGTTGGGAAGAAAAGAGGGGAGTACCTTTAAGGATGCAAGCTCCTTCAAACCCATTTCAACCGAAAGCATACTCTCAATATTTCCTTCTCCAGTCAGGTCACTCAAATCCTCAACAAGTTTGCTCCTCTTTTCATTCTCATCATCACCTGCTCGACATTGTTATAGTCTAAAAACATGAAAAATGTGTATGACAGGACAAGAGAAGGATGCCACTATCTAGTTAACCACAAAGCATAAAATTATTTATTTACTAGCCTTTTTCAGAAAACTCCTCCTTAGCTTTTTGTCCAGCAGAAACAACCACCTCAAAAGGAAGAGGAGCTAATGATGACCAGTACTCATGCTTAGACACAGCAATATCTGCACAGATCCCTATAAGGCACAAGAATGAGGTGAAACAGTAATTGTCAGTTTGAATATATTGTTACCACATTCTCAACCTTTAACAACTTGACAAGGGGCAGGATGAAGTAAAATTTCTTTTACAAAAAACAAATGACCGTAATTCATTCATGCCCTTTAAAATGACTGTCGAATGATTCAACAAGATTTAATCAACGGAGAGTGAATGGTGCATTTCTCCTCACAACAAATATAAGTTACCAGTAACTACCATATCTCACAGCTAAGCCCCAGTAACGAGCAAGCCAACACCTCTTAAGGACAACTTCTTCCTGAAATTCAAATGCATAAGGTAATTGATCTTCTAATAAAAAGTGGGCTCCTAAAATTTTGAGGCAATATAAGCACATACCATCTCTTTTTGAGTCAATACCATTCTTTGAGTCATTGAACGAAGGGCTTTTACTTCAGATTCAGCTCCATGAAGCTGCCTTACAATGGCTGTTGCCTCATCTTTAGCATTCTAATTAAAGCAAAATAAATAAAGCATAAGAGAATATGGAATAGCATGAGCAGAAGTTATTATATTCATTTTAAAGGTGAGAAGATTATAATACAGGAAGACTACTTGCTGATATTTACCTCAACTTCGGATCTAAAAGACAAAATCTCCTTGTCTACAACATCCTTAGTTTGTTTTGCATCCTTAAGTGCAGCCTGGGAAGATAAAACAAAAGGAAAAGAATGATTCTTTTTTTCTTTTCTTTTCTTTTTTTTTTTTTTTTGCATTATCCTGAAGATAAAATTACAAGAAAAAAATTGCCATTCCTATTCTCAAAAGGAAAAATGTCAAGATTACCACAATACATGAAACTAAAAATTCAACACAGTTTGTGCTATAACAACAAACCTGAGTCTGCCTAGCTCAAACCAACATTTAAAAAACTTAAAAAAGAGAAAAAGAACCAAAAAACCAAAATATAGCTGGGAAGCCTAGAATTAATCATCTATCCACAAATAGAGCAGAATCCAAAGTCTGAAATACCTCTCTTTGACGCAATGCAGCCTCTTTTCTGTAGATGGTAACACAAGATGTTAGAAAAGGATAAATAAAACTAAGGTGGATAAAAATGGGTATACATTAAGGTTGTTTGAACCAAAATCTACCTGCTTAACAGTTTGGCTTCCAAAGATACCCCTTCACCAAGAGCAGCAACCTAAAAGCTCGAAAAAGAAAAATTAACAGGTAAAAACACATTTATCTAATTATGATCCCTTATAGTTACTACTCATTTTTAAAAAACTAGTTTACATTATCACACACGTTACATGTGAATTTATTTATTAAGTTCTATAATTTACTAGATGATATAAATTTCAATAATGTAACTAATGCAAATAATATTAATCAAAATAAATACTTTTTAATAATGTAATTAATGCAAAGTAATATTATTCAGAATAAAATCTAATAAAAATAATTGAAATGTACAAATTATTTTATTAATTCAAATATTATAATAATAATAAATTCTTAATCATTATTAAAGCATTTTTACAATACTAAAAAAGTTTACATATCATAAATAACCCTTTAATTTTCATTTTTCCCTTAATAATATAATCAATAAATCAACCATCATAGTTTGTTGACAATATATAATTAATATATATGTTATATTATATAAATGTATTATTTATAAAATCATATATATGAAATATAAAGATATTTATTATATAAATAATTCAATTTTGATTTTATAACTAAAGTAGAATTATTTTTGTACTTTTTTGGTTAATGAAAAAAATTACTTTAAAATGAAGTAATTTGATAAAAAATTTTAACTTTTTTATTTATTATCATATAAATGCATTAAACAAAAGTGTTTTAAAAGAATCAAAATTCTTTTTTATACCTGTGATAAATCTAGTAAATAATAAAAACCATTTATATAATAAATTATATAAAGTATTATTTATAAAATTATACACATGAAATATAAAGTTATTTATTATATAAATAATTAAATTTTAATATTTAAAACTAAAGTAATATTTTTTCACTATTTTATTAATGAAACATAATACTTTAAAGATAAAATATTTCTATACAAATATTAACCTTTTTTAAATTATTATATAAATTCATTTAACAGAAGTGTTTTAAAAGAATCAGAATTCTTATTTATAAATATGATAAATTTTATAAATAATAAAAAATATTTAAAATGACAAAACAATAATATAATCAACAATGAAGGATATATTACTAGTTCAATAGTTTCTTCAAATTTGTGATTTTATATATATTACGAATAAAGGATATAAAGTCTAAAAAATTTAACGAAATTTTTTATTTCTGGTTTTATTAATATTTATATCAACCGATACAATTTAGAGCAAATTACCTTTTTTTGTCACAACTTTTAGAAATTTTCTAGTTTGAACATCCAAAACTATGAAAGATTTTGATCACCTAACAAAAATATGCCATCTAAGCAAACATATCATGACACAAAAACCCAAATGGCAAGGCCATGATTTTTAACCAACAAATTGTCAAGTGACCAAAATAATAACATTTATTAAAATTGGTGACCAAATGTTGAACAAAACCTTCCAAAAGTTTAGCAACCAAATTGGTAGTTTGCCCTTGCCTTGTAGTAGTAAGGGAAAAAGGAAACCATAAATAAAAACAAAAAGGAAAAAGTCAATTTCCATGTTACCTGTTTCTCAAGCTCTTTGACTCTAGCCTCCACTTCCTTGCAGCTTTCTTCCTCAAGTCTGAGCTGTAAAGTTCATTCAAGAATTACTAATGATGTGGTTTAAGGAAGATAACAACAACCAAAAGTATTAAATTTTAAAGATGAGTCAAAGAGAAGTTAAAACTCTAGAAAATGTAGAGTTACAGAAACTTGTAGGTTCAGGGTTAAACTATGAGTAACCTTGGAGAGCTTCAGAACCTAAACCTAGAGTTACATGCGTGAAAAGGAGAAAAGTGGCGCAAAGCGCCAATGATAGGATTTGATTGTGAGGTGACTTAGATGGCTTGAACGATCAATGCCATGGGTTTGTTGTGGTGAGAAACCTTAGGTTTCCTTGAAGTCTTGAGAAGCATATGTCCAAGGTAAGGTGACGTGAGGCCTAACCATGGAAGCTTAGGGAGCCTATACCCACAGTTAGGTGACGAGGGACCTTGGGGCCTGAGGAGTCTTATGCTCAGGGTTACTTGGCTAGTCAGAGGAAGTAAGGCACCACTCCCTGAGGTTAGGTAACAAGGGTCCTTGGGACTTGGGGAACCTACGCTCAAGGTTACATGGCTTGCGCACTTTTCAAGCTTGAACTTCCCAAACTACTTGAACTCCTTGAATGAGCCATATGAGAAAGCGAGGCAACACTCTTCGAGGGTAGGTAACAATAGGCCTTGGGGCCTAAGGAGTCTAAATCAGAGGTTATAGCATGACTAACAAACTTGCCGAATTGCTCAAGCTCCTTTCGGGGACAACGAGCCGTGAGGGGTTCAAGGCAACACCTTTAAGGATTATGTGATGAACAGGCTTGGACTTCAAGAGCCTAAACCGGGGATTCCTTCTCGCTAATGGACCTCTCTCGAGCTTCTCAGACTCATCTTGAAAACTTGTGAGAAAAAATGTTGAATTAGTGCACATTGGGGATTTTACCTCCAACAAACACTTCGACGATTAAGTGAGCAATGTCATCAAACTTAAATTTTTAGAGAGGAAGTAAAGAACTTCTAACCAAGTGATTTGGTGACTTATAAGATGAATTCAAATGGCAATAGTGCTTGCTATTTATAAGAGGCTTTGAGGTAATATAGGTGTCAAGTGTCACACCCCTATTAGGGGCTTGTGAAGTGGCTCCAATAGGTACACCTTGCACTCCCTACACCCTGATTCGACTTCTTTTGAGTCAATCTTTCAAGGTTTGCGTGGTCGTTGGATTTTTCCCCAATTATACTCATCAAAACGGGGTTGCTAACAGAATAAATAAACCTCTTGAAATAGCCAAAGCCCTTCTTTCTCAAATGAGTATTCTGAAACAATTTTGAGATGCAATTTTAATAGCTTGTTTTTTATTAATCATATGCCCTTTCTATACTCAATGGTGATATTCCTTGCAACATCATTTTCTTTCAAAATCTTTGTTTACTTTTGAATTTAATATATTTGATAGTACTTATTTTGTTCATGATATTCGTCCATGGGTCACTAATTGGATCCAAAGCCTGTTCCTTAGATATTCTCGACTTCAAAAAGGTTATAAGTGTTACTCTCTTGATCTTAAATACTATCTTGTTTCTACTAATGTTACCTTTCTTCAAATCACTCCTTTCTTGATTAAACTATTTACAATAGTCAATAGGAGGAAGATTATCTAATGGATAACACTATAACTTGGCCTACAAGTTCTACAGTTACTATTGCACTAGATCAAACAACCACTCAACACCTATTGTTCTTGTCTATTTAAGAAAAGAACCTCGTAACTCATGTCTTCTACTCATCTCTTCGTCTAAGGATCCCTTCTCTTGTGATTCTAATCCCAATCTTGATCTATCCTCCTATGAAAGGGTAAATGTCAATGTACATATTTCATCTTTTGTTTTTTAGGACAATTTGTCTTTTGCTTCCAGCTCTTTTATTGCATCCTTAGATTTTGTTTCAATTTCTTAGATTATTGATGAAACATTGTCCCATCTTAGCTGACATGATGCAATGGAACAAGAGATGATGACTTTAGATGGTAATAGTACTTGAGATTCAACAATCTACTAGCAAAAAAAAGTATCAAGTGCAAGTGGATGTTTACGATTAAGTCAACCCTAATGGGTCAATATCACAACTTAAAGCCCAACTTGTTGCTAAGGGGACTGTTCAAACTTACGACGTTAACTATTTTAATACCTTCTCCCCAGTAACTAAATTGACTTCGATTTGATTGTTCATCTCTATGGAAACTATGTATGAGTGCCGTTTACACCAGGTAGGTATAAAAAAAATGTTTCTCTCTATGGTATCTTCAGGAGGAAGTCTAAATGAAGTGACCACCGCTCAAAGACTGGTCGACTTCGAATACCTTTGTATGGTTTAGGTGGAACAAATTCCTCATGCTTGGTTTGGTAGATTCAATATGGTCCAAGAATCTAGACTGAAGAAGACTGATTGTGATCACTCAATATTTTATAAAAAATTAAAAGAAACTATAATATTGTTAATGATGCATGTTGACAATATTGTCATTACTAGAAGTGATGATGCAGGCATGCTTTGAAATCTTTACTACACAATCAATTTCAAATAAGTCTACATTTGAAGTATTTCTTGAGTTTGAGGTCACAAGAAGGTATTTTCTTGTCTTAAAGGAAATATACTCTCGACTTACTAGCATAAACTAGAAAACCAGGGTCTAAGCCATCTAGTACTAAAATAGATCCAATGCATAACTTCTGACCAAAAATAGTGATTTATCTGAAGATCCTAAGAGGTATAGAAGGCTAGTTGTTAAACTGAATTATCATATAATGACTCGTCCTGACATTGCATGCTCTGCTAGTGTTGAGCAATTAATATCTTCACCGATAATCAAACAGAGGGCAGCTTTGAAACAAACTCTTTATCTAAAAGGAGGCTCCAAGACATGATTTATTATATGGGCTCAATGACAATGAATGTTTCTCAATGCAAATTGAGTGGGATCTAAGATGGACAAGATATCCACTACAAGATATTGTGGTTTGTTAAAGGAAATTTGATTTCGTGGTAAAACAAGAAACAAAATATAGTATTCCAATCAAGCACAAAGATGTAGAGCTATAACACAATCTATGTGAGATTGAGTGCACTAACTATTAAGTGAAGTGGATCTAGAGATTTCATTGTCAACAAAGATATAGTGTGATAACTAAACAGCTCTTCATATATCTTCTAGTCTTGTGTTTCACGAACGAACCAAGCACATTGAAATTAACTCCCATTTTGTTTGTGAAAAGCTTCAACAAAAGCTATCTTTATAGGCTACGCTAAAACTGAAGATCAACTAGGAGATATCTACACAAAAGCTTTGAATGTAGCTCAAGTTGATTATATTTGAAATAAGCTGGGCATGATTAATATTTGTACTCCAGCATTAAGGGAGTGCTAAAGAATATTGTACAATTCTAAAGATACATTCACTCAATTTGTTCTATTCTCCTTCTAGCACTCTAAATTCGTTACATAGACAAAATGCTTCATTTGTTATAATTAGTGTTCAAATGGAAAGGAAAACAATCACCCCAACTTATTACCAAAAAGTCTTCATTTGTTACTAGCCTTCATGTTCTTTTAATCCATTAGCAACTATCTTTCAATAGAAACCATTTAAACTTGACTTTCAGTAATAGCTTTCATGTTGATTGCAGGTAGTTTTTTTTCTCTGAAACAATGCATCACCTTCACGTCATTACTAGCATTCAAGTTTTTTCTACTTTTCTTGAGTTTGGCATTGAAATTACTCTCAACAAAATATGTTTCAATTGTAAAAACTGAATCAACTCTTTTACTCCATAATTATCACCCAACATTGTCCCTTGAAATATCCCAAGAGATTTCTAACTTGCCTTCAATCCCTCCTTTTCTTCTGAGAATGTGGTTGTCATTCTTGGAACAAACAGGATACACATTAATTTCTTCACTTTCTTAAGGATACACATTATAAAAAAGATCTAATAGATCATGGTCTTACTCTTCCACATGCATTTTGCCAAGAAAATCTTCCTCACCAAAATCAAATTTATCAATGCAAGTACCTTCTGATATGTAAAACTGGTTGTAAGCAGCTTTTAGAATTTCCATCTAGATTCCCACATATTCTTGTCAAAGCCAAGAATAAATTGCACATGACAATTCTTCAATCACACATCATACCATAGTTAATTCTGCTTTTCAATCCTGATTTTCTCTTCCTCCACCTCTAATGTGTCCATGGCTTAAAGACAAACCCTAATATTTAATTAAGCTCTGATGCTAAATTGGATGGGGTTTAAAGAAAATAGCATTAAATCAATAGAATTAAGCTAAAAACTAGTAAGAAAGAAGTTGGATCTCTAAATAATCTAGGGTTATAAAAAAAACCTCTAATTTCTCTCTATTAATTTCTCTCTAATTTCTCTCTGAAAGCTTGCAAGTTATTTATAGGCCAAGTTACTAGCCTTTCTTGCAAATAATGTTTTATTCCTAGCCTTGGGTTTAAACCCTAAAGATAAGTAATAAACCTACTCATCCATAATATATCTCATACTTAATAAGTAAAGTTGAAATAATAAAATATTAATAAATAAAGCTCTTGCATCAATTAAATTGCAATCAAATGGCATTAGAGCCCACACTACACGTTAAATCAACTAAGAATAAGATTTGCACACCTTATCTATGACATTCTCGTTTTCTTCCTGCAGCATATCTAGCTGTATGACAAATAATTATCAGTTTCATAGATTGCAAATTAAGAATGCATTTAATTCTGTGAATGACAAAAATGAATATTTATGTTACTAGAGTGTGATTAGAATACTTCATCTCGAAGTGCAGAAGCCTCACGGTAATCTCCTGTATCTTTCAAGTTAAACCCAATGTCTGATGTGAATCTGCATTCATAGATATTTACATAGTTTATTTGCTACATAAATAACCATAAAGATATTTCCCTTAATAGCAAGTACTTTCCATACAAACTTACAAATATAAAAGTATGCTTTTTGTTTGAATGGTGTAAGAATTAATATAACATATATATTTTTAAAAGGAAAAGGTGATTGCTTTCAAAGCAATAATTCAATAGTTACGCTTAATCAAGATGGTATAAATTCAACATACAAATGCTAAAAGACCATAAAAGAAAAAAAAAAAAAAAAAAGTAATACACCCTAGAAAGTAAAAATAAACAATGAACTAGTTGGTATCGTGATTTATTTGATCATCTAGAAAGTCCTATGATAAAAGAAGGAAACTAAATTTCTTCGTTTTGCTTTTGTTAGTCTGAGTGTGAGGCTTTATGTTCATTGCTACTTTTTATACCTTTTCTCTGGTTGTCGGTTTTTCGGAGACTCAGAAGGTAGAGATACAGCAGTCCTCAGTGATGTTTTATTGGGCGGCGGTACAGGTGGTGCTGTACGAAGAGACATTGATGACCTTCCAGTTGATGTCGATCGAACTGATGGTGCTTCCTCTACCAAGTTCCGTGCTAACTAGTCCCAGAGTATCAGATATTCGGGTTAGACCTCCATATACACTAGTAAACTAAAACATCTAGTTTGGAGTTTAACATTAGCAATCGATGCATAAAACATTATTAGATTAACCATTATCCACGCTATTATTTTGCATTTATTAAAATTCTCCTAGTACAAATCTTACCAACAAATTTTTTGATCGTATACAATCTGAATTTAGAAGAAATCACAAAACGTAAAGCAAGAGAATTTACAACACAATGCAACTAATATCAACTTCGTGCCGCATTGAACTCAGAGATCAAATCTGATCTCTCCTTTATTAACATTCTCCTAATACAAATTCCTCAGCAACAAATTTCTCGATCAAACACAAAATCCAAATTTAGAAGAAAATACTAAACGTGTAGCGACAGAACTTAAGACAGAATGCAACTAAAATCAACTTTGCGACGTATCGAACTCAAAGATCAAGCCCTACTTCAAAGAAAAAGCAAACGAGTAAAAATAGAACAGTAAGAATTTAGCAAATAAAGTAAACCTACCGCAGGTGAAGGAGATCTCCCGATCCTCGTAGAGTTAAGAGCGGTTCTATTACCGACACCACCAGCCGTAGCGGCGGTGTTTTTTCTAGACAGAGCGAGAGGAGGTGGAGCACTGTACCGGAAACCTAGATCGTCGCCGTCATCTTCTTCATCGTCATCGTCAGTGGTTTGCGAAGCCATGACCTGAGCCAGCCGCTGAGCCGCAGCTTTCGCGGCGAAGTTTTGCGTGCGCTTTATGCTGGAAATGCCAGTGGCGGAGGAAGAACGCGCGTGGCGGGATTGGTTATGCGCCGGCGACAATGCAGGTGACTCAACACCGCCGCCAGTGCTCCCCGTGCCCGAGTGACTACTCCACCGGCGCGTGTAGCTGGGGCTCTCCGTTCGCTTCCGGTCCATCAAGCCGAAGTTAGTAAAACTGGATTCTATTCTGTTTCTTTTATTCGTAACAACAGTAATAATTAACAATATAATTAAAAAAGAAAGTGAGTGAAGGCAAGCCTAGATCTTAGTGGAAGGAGAGTAGCAAAGAGTAAGACAGAAGATAACCATGTTTTAGAGATAGACGGAGAATTTCTTTTATATATTATGTTTTAAAATTTAAGTTTTGCTTCCCAGGTCAGACTCGGTTTTTTCATTTCAACTGCACGATTTGAATGAAAAACCAATATTGTAAAATAATTTCTCCTTAAATTACATGCATTTGGAAATTAAAATCTAGATTTGAATTTCTTATTTTCTTTAGAAATTTAAAATAATTTAAATTTAGATTTGGATTTTAATTAATTTTAATTTTTAAAATATTTTTTAAAATTTAATTATTTAAGAGAATTTGAACATTGTTGTTTGAACCCGTCTAGACTAGTCGATTAGACCGCAAACCGGTCAGGATAGTACTTTGGAGAAAAGCATTGGATCAGTTGACCTAGGGACCGATATGAATCAATTGATTGGACGGTTGAACCATTTTTTTATGAATTTTTAATGATTTGTTTAATAAAATCATATGGATTGATCGAACCAGTCGTAGGAGTCAAACTGATCGAACTGGTCGAATTGATTGAACCGATTGGGCCAGCAAACGATGGTCCAATTATGGAAATTATAAATTAAAAGTTAGGGGTTTATAAATTAAATTTTTGAAAATTATGGTATAAATGAATTTTTTTTGAATATTTATATTGTATTAAATTAAGTGCATGAAGTATCGCCACTATTTTCAAAATTGAACTGAATGACCGATTAGACCAATTAGATCAGAAATTGGTCGAGGTACTAGTCCAAAAAAGAGGTTAGATTTGTTGACTTGTGAACCAATTAAACTGATTAGACAGATCGAACCGATGGTCAAATCAATTTTTATTTGTAGTTTTTATTTTTAATAATTTATTCAATCAAATCGATTAGATCAGTCAAACCGATTAAATCGAAACTAATAATTTGGTCGGTTTGCCTACTAGTCTAATTTTGAAAACTTTGAGTTTCGTTGATGATATATTATAAGTAAAATTAATTATTTATTATTTGAATTTTGAAATAACTATGAAAGAAGAGAGAACAAATAAGTTCTCATGTTTTTTTAGTTAATTTTGTATTTTGAAAATCCCAAGCTTTAAAATGTATTTTGAAATCCCAAGCTTTAAAATGTATTTTGAAATCCAAAATTTAACTCTTATGAAATTGGACTTAGATTTGCCCAAATTCAAATCCAATTTTTTATTTGTTATCCAAATAAACAATTTGGATTTAAAAATAGGTTTTACTCACGCAACATTCAAAAAATTATATAATAGCCACTAACTTTATCAAGTTATTATATTTTTATCACGTGTCCAATAACTTCCCTTAAAATTAAAAAAAATTATAAAAATATTTTAAATAATTATAAACAATTTCCAAAAAATATATATATGTACCTTCTTTTTTTCCATCGCTAACCCATCATCTTCCTTATTCTTCCTCCCATCCTTACTTTATCGTTGTTTAGTGGTCTTCATCAACTAGCAATGGCACCTATCTAACCATATATTGAATGAGGATGGTAGCTTTGATTTTCAAAATATTTTGACATAACAAACTATTAAGATGAAAATATTTTGATATAACAAACTATTAAGAATTAAATTAGATTTTCAAACTCTTAAAGTTAAGTGAAAACTAATCTAATAAGCTTTAAAATGTTTTCTAGTGTTACAAAATCACAAAAACAAGTTTACAAAATGCATTGAACCTTTACAAGTGTTTTTGAGTAATCTTAAGACCCTTCAAAAATGTTTTAAAGTGCTTTTCAAGTTTTTTATGGCTAATTATCAAATACCATGTATTAAGGTATCAATATTTGACCCTATTTACCGATACCCAAGCCTGAAGTATCTATACATTGTAAAGTCAAACGCCAAAAATACATTTTAGAGAAGCAGGGTATCAATACATGTGCTTAAGGTATTTGCACCTGCTATTGAGGTATTGGTACCTACCTTAAAGGTATTAATACCTAGACACTTCTAATGGTTACTTTTACATGAGGTATCAATTCCATATTTATGAGCACTAATACCACTACTTGCAGGGTGTCTTAAATTCGTGAATTTAATACTTCAAATGGTTACAAAACTCCTGCCAACAACCCTACACAAGACCTAGAAGACGATTAAATGCAATACGCAACATTAGTTATCGAAATAATCTCAAACAAAACAAAACAATCGAACTCCCTTACATATGTAATACTTAAACCACGTTTACAGGGGTCTCATGTTTCAATGATGATGGTCAAGCAAAAACTCAACGAAAATGAGCTTTGGAACGACATTTTGGGCAAAAACATAAAAAACAGGGGACAAATATCAATACTCAGTCCTAATGTATCGATGCATTGACTAGAAATTCAAACAGTTAGCTCTAAGGATCCATGTCTCGATACCTTAAAGATAATGTATTGAACTTGTTCAAAAACAAGTCCCAATTTCCCAAGTACTACTGACATAGAATGTAACGAAACATTGAAACCATGTATAGAAATCTCTTAAGAAGTACCAATACCTGGGTGTGAGGCTCTAATTCCTTATCCCAAAACCCAAAAATTTACAGAATTTTAATAGTTTAGGACTTTTAAAAAGGTCTCAAATTTGCACCAAACGAGTTCTAACATATATGCACACATATTTGACATATCAAACCAAGTCTAAAACACATAAAATCATGCTTATTAACACAACTAATCAAAATTTAGCTACGTAAAATTGCATACAAAACAATATATTCAACATCAATTTTGATTACAAAGTTCAATTATAAGCACAAACATAATGTCAACATACCATATAAGCACTAAAAAACCAAAACCAACATAACGATCCAACAATTAACCAATAGTAGACAAAAATCACACTAGGTTCATAATACATGCCCAAACTATAACAAAAGTTTAAAGTTATTACAAAATCACTAAGAATAGTCGAAGTTTCCTTTCTTGATGTTGCTTGAGCCCCAAAAAAATTTGAACTTCAAATACCTACACACAAAAAACAAATCCGTACATCAAGCAAGCAATGATCAGTGGTGCAAATCAATTCTAAATATACCATATGTTATAACTAAATTGCTATACATATAAAACTACATTGAAATCATAATCTCAATAGCTTACATTCTTTTAACAATCAACATGCTTTTAACAAGTACACTAGATAGCATTGAGGCATAATAGTTGTCTCAACAATGCATCATAGATCCATTACAAGTTTTCATTTCAATATGGCATAAACATATCCAAATTTGTATCATAAAATATTATATTACAATTTCCAATCCCATTATGTAATGACTTGATTTTTTTATGGTGTCAAAAAATTCAATTTCGAGGCTGAAACTTCTTAAACCAAGCTAGTCTAAATATTAAAATGAGAAGTTTATCAGACAACTATGAAAATTACAAATAAAATTATTAAATACATTGTTAAATATAGTATAAGGAGTAAATTGTAAAATGGCTAAACTAGAAGATATTAGATGGGAAATTAAACCAAGGACCTAAATGAGAATAAACCATAACTAAATTATGGGTAGTTCTTTAACTTGATCGTGTCCATTATCCTCCACCCTTGGTTTCATCAATGAAGTTTAGCCATTGATTTGTATTATTATAATTTTTTATTAGTTAATTAAGCTTAAAGATATATATATTTATATTTATATAGACACATACATGTTAGTAGTGGGAGACAGAAAGAGTTTAAGCTTCAACTTCATTTCTTCTCCACCGTTCATAAAGTAAAAAAGAAAGAAAAAAATTCTTAGATTTTCCTTACCATTGTTGTAACATCCTTAAAACCCCATAAGTTGTGAACAATATGAGAATATACGAGTTAGAATTTTTGAAGTAAATAAAATAAGAATTTACCGTGTTAGTAGAGAGGATATATGGATACTAGAGAGAATTGAAAAGACTCGTGTGTTGAGAAAAATAAATCTGGGAATATTGAAAAATTATAGGATAGTGAAAAGTATTGTGCAAAAGTGTGAAAATTAAAAATATAAATGATTAAATTGAATTGAAAGGAGAAACATGAGATTAGAAGTATAATTTTACCAAAAAGTAAGTATGGATCAAGGATGAAACTTTAGAGATTTCCAAGGGTCAAAATGATCATTTCTCAATTTGGATAATTATCAATTATTGATGTGTAATAATTAAATATTGTTTGGTGTTGAAAAATGATTGCTTGAAATATATTATTATTTTATTATTAGATATTTTTATTAAATTAATTAATGGTTAAGTAATTGGAAAAGATGAAAAAAATAATCTTCGTCCTCTCCATCATTTCACACCACTCTCCATGAAAGAAAACAAAAATTGAGAAAGAAATTCTTGAATTACACCAATTTTTTAATAGAATCAAGCCTCCAACAATCTAGTGAATTTTAATTACAAGATAAAATTTTGTATGTTCATGTTTGGAGAGAGAAAAAATCAAGTTAGGGTTTGAAAATAAGAGAACAATGTAGGAATATCAAGGTTTCTGTGACAGCCCTAAAGTGACCCTAGTCGGAAAGCGGTTTCGGGACCGCTAAACCGAGTCACCAAATTATTTGAATATAATGATTATTGTCTAAAATATGTGAATATGAATGTGTGAAAGTTTTAAGCTTCGATTTAGTCAATTGCATGTGAATTTAGCTAATAGGACTTATGTGTGACACTTTTGAAATGTGATAGGTCGATCTATAAGGATCTATTAGTGCATGAAATCAAAAGGGTGGACTTGCATGTCAATTTCCCCCTTAAGAAGTAGTGGCCGGCCATGACATTAAGATAGACAAAATGTTATGGGCAAAACATGTCATAAACATGTTATGTTAGTGATTTATGTTAGGAAAAATAAAATAAGGGGTATGGGCAATAAAATAATAATGGGAAGGTAAATGATGACAAAAAAAAATGTGTGTGGTTGCCCCCCCATTGCCGTGAATTGAAAAAAAAAAGTTCTCATGTTGTTCTTGGCCGAATGGGAGAAAGAGAAGAAGGGGGAAGAGCTTTGAGAAAATCGGCTATGGTGGGTTGCTAGACTAAGGTATGTTTGATGTTGTCCATGAGATTCATGCATGTTTTTAGTTGTTAGTTTGAGTTCTACCTAGCCCATGGTTTAAATCTTTGCTATGAGATGGAGATGATATTCGACCATGGGTGTTGTCTTCTTGGTTGATGTTTGATGTTGTGGTGATGAGGCATGAAGATGAGTCAAGTTTCGGCTAAGGTGGATTTGTGTTGATGTCATTTGCATGCTAAGTGTGAAGCTTTGTAATGATACATGTGATGGTGATTGATGACTCTTGGATTTTCTTTTTGGCATTTTTGAGTTAGAGATTAAGTTCTTTGTGTAACCCATGACCAAAATTGAATGGTATGGTGTCTTGATGCATTCGGCCATGGATGTATCATTCTTGCTTGGTGTTGATGTTGTGTTGATGAGATATCAAGTTATTTTTATGACCCAAGTTGAGATTTGGATTTTGGAATGAGTAAGGTTTTCGGCTATGGTAATTATAAGGGTGATGGATGTTGTTTCATGCTAAATCTAGATGAACAATGTTAGTGCTTATATCTCGATATTTATGAATTTCTTTCTTGGTTTTACCTCAAACCCATGAAGTATTTTTAATTGGTGTTGTTAGAGGTTTCGGTCATGGGATTATAAGCTTGTTAGTTTTGATGGTGAAATTTATGCCTTGAAAAGGTAAATGGTTCAAAGGAACATTCGGCCATGATGTAAAAACTATGGTGAAGTGATGTTAAATGCTTTGAATATTGAATATATATATATTGTTATAAGTTGAATTTAAGGTTTGCTAAATTGTCTTTGTCATTGCCGAATGTGTGTATAGTTAAAGAGAATCTGTTTAAGTGCTTAGTTAATTGATATTGAGTTAATGATATGTGTATTCGGTTATAAAGTTGCACATGAGGAAATGTTAGATTAATGGTATTAAATTGCTTAATGTGATTAAAAATGCGTATGACCATTTTGTATTTGAGCTAAAGGTGGCCATATGACCTATCAAATTCATTGTCATATTCGGCCATAAGCTAGCATAATGAGACTTTAATAAGTTAAATTTGTTTGAATTAGCTCAAGAGCTTAGAGGACCAAAGTTGGATAAGGGAAAGGAAAAAGTAAACGAATAGCCGTGGACATCTAATCGTCGACCACTTCCGAGGTAAGTTTTAAGTGATTAAACGTTGAGTAAATTCAATCATAATAGGACATAATGAGTTGATTTAATAAGATATGATGTGGCCATGATATGTCTTAAACTCAAATGGTAAGTTCATAAGTGTTTGGACTTGGAAATTTAAGAGCAAATTGTAATAATTTGCTTTGGACAGTAGCAGTAACGTGATTTTAGAAAATCACTATAAATTGTTGGTGTGGAATTATAGGCTGAATAAAATATGTAATCAAAGCTTAGTCAGTCTAGTTTCTTATAAAAGAGACCGTGGAAGCAAAGAAATTTCCTATAAAGAGATATTTAAAGTTGTGTGGGATAGTGTCAGAATGACTCCGAAATCCCCTGTTCTGTTTTTGGAAAATCATTATAATTTGTACAAAAATGGTTATAAGATAAGACTTATATGCTTAGACTCCTTAATGAGTCTAGTTTCAAATGAAATCAAATAGAACACATTATGAATTCTGTACAATGAAAAATTTGATTCGTAGTGAAGAATGGTCAGATTAGTCAAACAGCGAAACAGGGGAAACTTTAAGAAAAATCTGGTATTGATTGGCCAAACCTAAAATTTTGGAAATTTTATGGATGGAAGATATACAAGTCTATATTCAGGGAAAATTAACGGCAAGTGATTTGGAGTTTTGTAGCTCCAGTTATAAATAATTTAGTGACTATTGCTCAGGAAAATAGCTCGTAGTGAATATGTGATTTGGTTGTAAACATGGATAAAACTTGTTTTAGTTGCTCATAAGCTATTGATTAAACCCATACGTGAATTCAAAATCGTGATATTGTAAAACGATATATGAGCGTTAGACGGATCTTTGATATTAAAATTTGTGAAATTGTAAGTTTATGAGTATTCGAATATGAAATGATAGTATGGCGTGAAATTGAATTATTCATTGGAAAATGATTGATGTAGATTCGGCCAAGACAAAGTGTATACATGATAGTATATGTGGTATGTGAAGTATATTTGGATAATTGTGATGTGAATACATGAAAATTTATATTTTGATTTAGGATTTTATGCGATGAATGTGAATGTGTATATATGAGATAAGGCCGAATGGCCAATGTGATGAACGTGAGCATGCATATGTGTGATAAGGCCGAATGGCCAATGTGATGAATGTGAGCATGCATATGTGTGATAAGGCCGAATGGCCAATGTGGTGAATGTGAACATGCATATATGTGGTAAAGCCGAATGGCTAATGTGAAATATGTATGACATATGTATATGTGGTAAAGCCGAATGGCTAATGTGAAATATGTATGAGATATGTATATGTGGTAAAGCCGAATGGCTAGTGTGAAATATGTAGGCGATATGCGTATATTGTGGCCGAACGACCAAATGTGAAAGGTGTGTATTATTAGATATTCGATGAGGCAAATGAATTACAAATATGACAGTCGATGTGAAAGTTGTAACACGTGATTAAATGTACATGAAATTTGGAAATATATTCCGGGTAAGACCCGATGACTACGTGTGGAAATTATGTCCGGGTAAGACCCGATGACTACGTGTAGAGATTTTGTCTGAGTAAGACCCGATAACTTCGTGTGGAGATTTCGTTTGAGCTAAAGGTCTCGCCGATAATCCGAGTAGAGGTTAAAGCTATAAGACTTCGTAATAAGAATTGCTTATAAATATATATTCAATGCGAAAGGTTAAACAGGTATGTACTCCAAGTTTATATGTGAGCTTGATTTGAACTAAATCATAAGGAAGTTATGTGATGCATACGAGAGCAATCTATGAGACTATTCCTATGATTATGTGACATCATATCAGTGTGAGAGGTTATGTGAAATCATACAATATATCTATGTCACATGAGCTCACTTTTATGTGAAAGTTTATCTGCCTATTGTATATCATGAGATGTGCATATTCGATAAAGGGATGGTATGCCCGAAGGAAGAGTGAAATAAAAATACGAACAACTATGTTATAATTTGATTGTTATCTGTTGACACTGCTTAAAACTTACTAAGCATTGTAATGCTTACTCCGTTTACTTTGTTTTCTCTGTTTTATAGATCTCATTGCGAAGCTGCAGGCTCGGGGATCGTCAGCAACTAGTCACACTATCACTATCCACTGCTTGTTACTGTTATGTTTAGAATTATTTTATGGCATGTATAGAATAGACTAGTGGCGGAAGAATATTTTTGGTTAATGTATATAAGCCATGCGAAAATGGCATCTTTTGAATGTTTACTTAGAGAAGTTTAAATTTTATCCCTGGCTATGCTTAGTACTTATTTAAATGAATGATCTTTATTTCAAGAAAAAGTTCAAAATTTTACTGTTCTGACATGAGTTACAAGTCCGGTAATGCCCCTTACCTATTCCGGCGACGGTTACGGGATAGGGGTGTTACAGTTTCACCATGTTTTTAAGTTTAATCTTATTAGATATGTATGGAAGTGATGTTAAAGTAGAGACTTCTCATAAAAAATTTTATGTTCTTGACATGTTGTTGAAGAAAGAAATTCAGAAAGTGAATCAAGTGGTAAAGAGAAAGGAAAACAAGTGATTTTAAGTGGAAAAATAGGTAAGTTCCTTGAATTCTTTTGTTGCCTGAAGACTAACTTGTGAGACATGTGAAATTATAATTATAATAGTAAGGAAAAATTAATAATATGTACAATAAACAAACATATATGATTTAAATATATATATATATGTGTATGTGTTAATGAAGAATTGTTATTAAAGTTAGTTTGTGATAACATACGATATAAATAATAGTGTTAGTGATTTTGATAAGTAAGATTTATGTAAATAAATATTCTTGTAAAGTGAAAATATTGACTAAAGTGTAAGACACAAAAGTAAGCAAAATATACGCAAGATGTGAAATTAGTGTTAGTGAGAATGAAAAACATGGTAATTTTTGAATTAGAGAAATAAAGGTAACTCAAGCATTCAATGCATAATAAGTAGTGAAATGTGAACTAAATTTGAGAAAGGAAAAGTTTAATTATAATAAGTAACGTGGAAATAAGAAATTATCTACTATGATAGTGTGAATGAATATCATGATAAGTAATACATGGATATCTTTATTGACCCGAAATATAAGGAAAGTTAGGATTAAATTGAATGGATTGGTGAATTGTCGAGCACCACCGTGAAATTCAAAAATTTTAGTGGCTGAATTATGATTGATCGGGTCTCAATTTTGGTTTGGTTAGGATAGAACTGACTGGTTCTATAGTGGGAGACATAATGATTAGCAATGATTGGCTATAAAGGAGTAAGAAGACCGTGCCAACTTTGGCTATATATATGTGTGTTGGGAGGAACGGTTTCTCCTGAATCTAGCTTATAATCTCCTTGCCTACAACTTTTTTTTTGATTGTTCCAAAGAAAAAGAAGAGGAGGTTTGAGAAAGCTCTGCATGATGTGGTGAATATGAGGTTTGAAGTCTAGGAAACCAAGAATTCGATAAACTGGTAAGCCTTAAGCCTCCCTATACTCATGGATTAGAGAAAAGAGAAGTAAGGATTCTCGAAAAGTTTTTTGTCTAACTATGGATTATGGGTTTTTAAGGCTTGAGTACCTTCAAGTTAACCGATAAATGATTGCTATGCTTAGCTGTCAGGACGAAGAAGGCTCTGGCATTTGCACAAGCTAAGCTCTCAAGGATAAAGGAAGTAAAGTAAGTTTTTGCACTATGTTATGGGTGGTTGATGAGATTGAGTTGTTGAATGATTTGTGTTGTGACTATTCTGGGTTGTTTGAGCCTATTGTTGTATGTAAACAAAAGTTGACTGAGCATGTTGTGTATGCATAATCACGTACGGGTGTGTAAGTATCTGTAAGAATGATCATTGAATGTTAAACCTGTCACACCTGAAATCCTTAAAACTCGAATATTAGGAACTTTAGGAGTTAAATTAAAAAAGACAGAAAGTTGGTAGTCTCTGTTGGAAAAACATGAAAAGTTAGGAACGAAATAGGATATCGTTGAAAACCAATCCTGGTTTAATTAAGATATAACCAGTCGACCCCTTAGTGGGAGACAAAATGATTATAGATGAATGGTTGATATACGATGGGTGATCGTGCATGAATGGTTATAAATAGCTAAGAAATGAATCTTCAAATTGATTCCTCTCAGTATATTTCATTTTCTCTTCTTCATTTTCCATGGTTACTCCGAGGAAGAAATGTAAGTTTAACCCATAGATTGGTTTTCTTGCTTAGCTACTAGGAGAACGAAAGCTTTGACATTTGAAAAACCTAAGCTAGTGAGACAAAGGTGTATCAGGTGAGTTTCTGTACTCAAACTTTGAATTACTAAAGTATGTTGTATGCTTTCATGAGTTTATGAGTATCTACCATTCGAGTTTAGTGTGCATAATAAGGGAAAATTATAAAAGGGATTAGAAGAATTTAGATACCGCCATACAATGTTACTGAGTGTAAATCGTGATGGGCAAAACTCCGGGCCTTGCGAAAGGGACACTATGATGTTCGAGCATTAAGGTATAGGACGACAAATGGAGGAATGGATGAAATGTGATGAGGAGGGTGAATAAAAAATCATGGCTAGGCCATCGGATCGATCGGAGGCTATACGCCTAAAATGAATAAGACCATAGCTAAAAGATGTTATGGCATCATGACAGAAATGAGTAAGACTGTGGCTAAAAGATGTTATGGCGTCATGGTAAAGAAGACTAAGACCATAGCTAAAAGACATTATGGCATCTTTCGATAGTCCGTTGAGACGATAAACACGGGGTTATATGGTGTAAGACCATAGCTAAAACACACTATGGCATCATAGTTAGTTCGACGGGATAATAAACATGGGATACTTGTCAAGACACTAAACTCAGGATAGTACTCTAAACAGTAAACACGTGGATTATGAGGTGTAAAACCATAGTTAGGCTATGAAAACTAATAGAGTCCACCATGATATTAAATGTGGGACACATTACATGAGACTACAGTTCGACTGTGGTGATATAAGAAAGAGAATATACTGAGATAGTCAAATAGGTGGATAAATTGGGTAGTAGTCAGAGAAAACCCCAAAATTATGGAAAGGATGATAGAATGAAATTAGAAGCCTAGACAGGCAATGGACAGCCAGTAAATTAATAAAATCTGCCAATGAATTATAAGCGTAAGAAGAGTTAGAAAGAAAGGTTAAAATAGTAAGCCAGGAAGGCATGAAAGTGGTAATTTGGCAGGAATCAATCATGCAAACAATCGATCTAGTAGCGCTTAGCGTATAAGGAAGCTAAAAGCAATAGTAAATAAAGGACCACAAAAGAGGTCTGTTGTTAAGAATCGTCAAAAGACGTACAATGATACGGGTAGATATAGTTAATATCATCAGCACCCTGGTAAAAAGGGACTTGAAATAGAGGGGTCAGTCAGGGACCCATGATAAAAAAGTATTAAAAGGAATGATACAAATGATAGGTATGTATGTCAAGACTATTCCTCTTAAAGAAGAAATCAGCCAGGTTGTGTTAACTAAAAAGGCTAGTTAGGTGGAAATACAGTAAGAAAGAGAACTCGTAAACCTCGATGGTCACTCAGTGATAATGACTGAGTATTATTGGCAATAAAGGTCCGTAGCAAAAGGATGTGTTACATTTAAGGGTAAAATGAACAAGGCGGATTATGAAAAAGTAACTGGACTACTATTTAGACCAAGTGAGATTTGGTTAGCCAGAGTGGCGTAGGACCTTGTTAGTCATACCAATGGACGAAATGCGAGCAAGTCATATGGGGGTAAGATAAGTAAAGAGTATATCACGAACTAAATAGATTGAAAATACTCACCAAGAGACTTTAAAAGGGTCAGCTAAAAGGATGCCTTAATAACACAAAATGGTGGGAAGAAGAAATCCACAATAGGGATAAGTGGAAAGAAGAAAATAAGTAAAGGAAGGATAGAGTCCACGAAAATGGTAAGACATTCAGAGGAGTTGTCATGGTGGTTTGAAGGCTGATAAAATGGCTGGATAAGAAATCACTCAAAGATCTATTCATAAATGGATAGGATGGGGAACAAATCAGAGCCCACTATGACAGGATAAGAGAATTTAATCTTCCAAGCAGGGAGTTATTTATATTTAGTTCTATTTATATAACCCTATGAGATTGGGGCCATTATCGTGTAAATAATAAGGAAACTCACTAAGTTCATTTGAACTTACCAAAGTGTGGCTTGTGTTTTGTAGGATTTACAGAACAAAGAACTCGAGAAGGGACCAAACCAGATAGTGGTAGATCGAGGGGCAATTGTTGGTTGATGTCATACACATAGGAGGGGTACCACATGGAATTCGCCGTGAGGTGACTATGTTGTAATTACTTAAACATCTTATAGCCTAGAGGTAAGACAGTGAACTTTATTTTTAATTTTGTCGTTGTTGTAAACTTATTACATAGGTAATATAGTATGTTTAAATATAAAGAGATTTAGTATGAACGATAACCCGATCCAGTTGTAACGTCTACACCCGGATTTGACGAAAGGGTCGGGTGAGGGTGTTACAAAACTAATATTACATAGTGTTGAATATGTGGCATACTTTGTGTTATGTACCGAGTATCTTGATTGCATGAAATATATGATTATATTATATACCGATTATGGAGGTAATTTACCTTAACAGGGTAAAGGAAGTTGGGAAAAATTGGCGTAATAGGAGGAATGGGCAATTTCTTATAGGGATTCAAGAGAGTATGGTTGTGTCATGGAACTATATCGACTGGCTCACTAGAATGAAATCGTGATGACGGTTATTGACTGGTCCTTCTAGGCCAAATCATGATGATGGTTTATAGGTTCAACAAAGTAACACTATGATGGCAGTCTACAGGCTCTATGGGGCGATATCATGACGATGTTATACAAGTCATATGAGGAAAAACCTCAAAAGAGGTTTAAGGTGTAAGACCATAGCTCAACTATGACCACCAATAGAGTCCACCAAAATGTTAAACATGGGGTTACAAGGTGTAAGACCATAGCTCAACTATGACCACCAATAGAGTCCACCAAAATGTTAAACATGGGGTTACAAGGTGTAAGACCATAAATTGGATATGACAACCAATAGAGTTCACTTGGATGTTAAGTATGAGTTTCCAAGGTGTAGAACCATAGCTCATCTATGACAACCAATAGAGTCTGCTAGGACGTTAAACATGGGTTCTACTGTGTAAAACCATAACTCAACTATGACATTAGGTGAAGTTCGCTAAAAATGTTAAGCTAGGAAGATGACAAGACAAGGTAAGGGATGTTGAAGTATGACCCACTAAGAGAGTAACATGAACGGCCGAGTACGATGTATTTGAAAACACGTGTAAACAGGATAGCCCAAGGATCCGCCAAATTATGAAGATAAGAAAGGCGAGTAGGAACATTTAATAATGTAGACAAGCTGTAACGAGGGATAAATATGTATAGGTATGAGTCTGTGAATTTTAGTGAGTATATCGAAATTAGAGGTGACAGTGAAATGATAAAGCGAAACCTAAGTCTAAGGGCCTGCGGGTAAAGGTTAGCTAAAAATGGGTAATTCCACCAAGGTTTACTTGAAGTTAATGATTGCTCAAATGGTTGGACTGGTAAAGTCTATCGGACATCTATAGTAAGGAAGGATATTTGACCAGGACTAGGTAATCGCATGATGGACCACAAGGGTTAATAAGATAGGGCATCCAATCAGTTAGCTTATCATCATGTTAGGAAAATGAGTTTGGACTGGAAACTGGTAAAGTCTATCGGACATCTATAGTAAGAAAGGATATTTAACCAGGACTAGGTAATCGCATGATGGACCATAGGGGTTAATAGGATAGGGCATCCAATCAGTTAGCTTATCACCATGTTAGGAAAATGAGTTTGGACTGGAAAGAGTGTTAGATAGGAAAATTCTTAAGGTTAATCTAAAATGGGATGAATGGATTAGGGTAAGGATCAAAATTTAATAACATAAGTGAAAGTCAGCTAGTAGTAGGCAACGAACCTTATTTCTAAATGTATGGTTGATTGTGAGAGAGTAAACTCGTCAAAGTATAAAGGAATTCGAGATGATAAGAAATAAGTTTGTCAGTGATGAGTTGCGAAAAAAAGGGCAAGGTGTCGACCACATCGGTGAAATTTGCGAAAAGGTCAATGATAGATTGAGAGCTTGAAATATCCACTTGAAACTTTTCTTTTAATTCTAAACATTTGATATATCACAATTTGAAAAATATTATTAAGTTCATTTGAACTTACGCACTTGTTGCCTGTTTGTAGGACAAATGTGTGACTGGAACATCATATGGAGGGAACAAGCCAAGTACCACTGAATTTGAGGGTTAGACATGGGAGTTGTACATGCATATTGAGGGGCTCCCTTAGAGGCCACGCCTTGGGGATTAAATCAAATGTAAAAATCTTAAGGTTTAAAATTTAGAAATGTAAATACTGTTAAGATTGTAAGGTAGTAACTTTTAGATGTTATTTTTTAATATAGTTAATGTACAACTTGAGCATTTGAGAATGTAATAAGAAATAAATAAAATATATCATCAAGTTATTTGGGTCTTTGTTTCATCCAGTACCCATCCTAGTAATCGAATCGGGTATAAGTTGTTACATGATATGTGATTAGTGATTAGTAAGGAAAGATTAACGTGTGTTATAAAATTGGATGCAGTTGTGCGAATTATCAAAAACTGACATTGGGCTTACTATAGCCAGAGGGAAGACAAGTAAAGCAAACGTGAAAGATGAAGAAAGAGAGTAACAACAATCTTTACTAAATATGGAGAGAATTTTTACAAGATATATGAATGTTTCAATTCTTCCTATAAGCAGGCTCTTTTGGAGACGCAGGGTCAAACGTTTCCAAGTTTTGAGCATAGAAGAGTTCTCCAGATTCTCTCTATTCCCTCTAAAATTCCTCTCAGCTAGCGCCTAGAGGGTTGTAAACATTTAAGTCAAGGTTTGTATTGGTAAATTGGTACAGGCAACTGAAATTTACCTAACTTAAGTCAAGGGTACCTATGGCTCTTGTACGTGTAGAATCAGGTTAGCCCTTAACTTAGGAAAAAAAATCCTAAATTCCTTACTAGGAGTTTGCCTTATACTTCTCTAGAGCCTCCTCATTCTCTTTCTGAATGCGTTCCTTATTAGAGAGTTGTTGCTTCTCGAGGGTGTTTAGTTGGTGAACCCTCTCCTCCAACTCCTTTGCTTGGGTCTCCAAAGACCGATATTTGGTCTCCTAGGTGGCGACAGACTTAGAAAGCTAAAAAAATTGTTGGACAGAGGCTTCAAATGCTTGGCTAAGCTGGGTGAGGAACTGCTCACCAGAAAGAAAAGCCTTCTCAAACTTTGCCCACTTGCCATTAGTCTTAGCACACAACTATTGGATAACCCAACTCACGAGGTCACACTCTGTGAATAACATGGAGATGGAACCCACCAGTTTAAGGAGAGTGGATTTGTAAACGTCGAAAGAAGGAGAGGAAGGATAGATGACCTCTTTCAACTCCTAGGATAGCTCATTATCCTTACTTTATTGAACAGCAAAGGGAGAAAAGGGATACTGGCCTATGTGTTTTCGCCAAGAGAAGAAGGTTTGGACCTCTTTTGAATGAGGTAATAAAAGGCACCAATTGGGGAATTATGCGGATCTTAGCATTGAGTGAGCCTACAGGGAAAGGAGCTGAAGTAGTAGTAGGAGGAGGGTCCACAGTAGTGGCAAACTCCACAAGAAGATCAGAAAAGACCAGAGGAATGAACAAATGGTGTATTATAGAGTCGGATGTTGGGAATGTTGTCGTGTGCACTAGTGGGGGGCAGGAGATTCACGCTCTAGAAGGATAGGTTGTTTTACAGCTCTATGGTAGAACGATCGATTATTACTTCTCTCTCCAGCACTAGAGGACCCCCTCTCAAGTCTCAACCTCTTGCTGCTACTACTACCATCTTACACTCTCAAACCAACAATACCCATTGCTTGTTGTGCACTCTCAAACAAAGCTTCTATATCCATGACTTTGGGCTGGGATAGTAGTGTTAGGAGAAAGATATAAGTAAGAACAGTAAGAGGAACAGTGGGGTCAGCAATGTTTTTAACTAAGTTTCTATTCGATGACTCATCCATGAACTTTAGAGTTGAGGAAAGCCAATGGCGGGAAGGAATATTAAAGACGATGTAGAAGAAATTAATGGGCTCCCTCAATTTTCTAATGAGAGCATAAGCTCACTTGCCATCGGCCTTAAATGACCACACCTCTTTGGCGGACTAAACTATTTTGGGATTCACGCTAAGATAATGATCTAAGTCATGCCAACATTTAGGTTCCTTTCCTCCAAGTAGTAGTGAAAGATATTTCTAATAGTAAGAAGCATTTTTAACTCTAGAGTCCTTTTTGGATTCAATCTTTCAACTTCTGCTACCGTAATTTATGTGTCCAAGGTTTGGGATTAGCGGCAGGTAGAATCTCTATGAAGTGACCACTTCGTGGGAAAATCAAAACAGTAGGAAAGATTACTTTTCACCAAAATAAATTTATTGCGGTCCAAGCGATGGTTTGGGGCCTAATAATTGAGAATGGGTTCGCGATCCTAACGAATACTTAAGTAGACCATTCCAGTTGAAGGCCCCTGAGTTAGAACCTTCATTTGGTAGAAACCAAGTAAGGGAGGCTCATTTTGGCTACTGTAGTGTAAGAAGTATGCCATCTTCTCGAAAGTGGTTAGGCATTTTGTACAATGGCATTCTCAGTGAAGTACTAGTCCCTTGGGACCATAGAACATTTTCATTTTCAACAATAATACTCCTTTGGCAACCCATTTAACTCTAAGGACCAGATCCCCTATCATTTCCTCCCGACGTTGGTGCAACTTCGGACATAATAATATAGTATATGGTGAAAGAAAAGAAAAGTGAAAGATTACATAGAAATTAAGAACTGACTACAGAAGATGAGTAACGTAGGTGAAGGAAATAAGGAGTGAAGGAAGGAATGAAAGAATGGAGATGAAGAAAGAAGACTTAGGGTTCAGAAAGAATATCAAATGATAAAAGATTTTGGGGAAGAAGTTGATTTCAAATGAAAGAATTTCTTTTCCTTGTGTCTTTGTTTAAATAACCAACTATTCAAGTCCCCGAACCTGTTTTTGAAATCTGTCGACTAGGGGAAGGGTTTTTCCTAAACTACTCGTAGACCAAATAGCAAGAAAGCCCATCATAGTAAAACGTTCGTTAAGCATCCACCAAATTAGTGTATGCTCGTATAGGATCGGTTAAGTAACCTTTGTTTTAGGGACGTTTGGCACCAGGAGTAATCCAGAGTCCCCACTAGGAAGACATTGAGGATATCTTTAAATCTGTTACCCGCTAAAGATGGAGTATAGGTAGGCCTATTACTCTAATGAGATGAGTATAAGGAAAAATGCTAAGGTAATGGTTAATGCAAAAGCACAGGGAAGTGTAGTGGCAGTTTTCCTTAAGTTGTGAAAGGAATATTACCGGAGTTCACTTTTAGAGCTAGCCATAAAAAGAATTTTTGAGGACCGAATTTTCTTTGAAGGTAGGGGAGTTGTAACACCTGGATACCTTTATTGGCTCGAAATTTAATGAAAGTTAAGATTAAATTGAATGGATTGGTGAATTTTCGGGCTCCATCGAGAAATTCAAAAATTTTAGTGCCAGAATTATGATTGATTAAATCTCAATTCTGGTTTGGTTAGGATGGAACTGACCGGTTCCATAGTTGGAGACATAATTATTAGTAGTGATTTTCTATAAAGGACTAAGGAGACCATGTTAACTTTGGTTGTATAAGTGTGCGTGGAAGAATGAAAGATTTCTCCTAAATCTAGCTTATAATTTTATTCTTGTTTGCAACATCTTCTTTGATTGCTCCAAGGAAGAAGAAGAAGAGGTTTGACAAAGCTCTGTATGAGGTGGTGAATGTGAGGTTCGAAGTTTGGAAAATTGAGAATTTGATAAACTAGTAAGCTCTAAGCCTCATTGTACTCGTAGATCAGAGAAAAGAGAAGTAAGGATTCTTGACTTTTTTTTATAATTATGGATTTTGGGGTTTTAAGGCTTGAGTACCTTCGAGTTAACTGATAAATGATTGCTATGCTTAGCTGCCAAAATGAAGGAGGCTCTGGCATTTGGACATGCTAAGTTGTCAAGGATAAGGGAAGTCAGGTGAGTTCTGCACACTATCTTGGGTGGTTGATGAGATTGAGTTGTTGAATGATTTTTGTTGTGACTATTCTGGGTTGTTTGATTCTGTCATTGTGTGTACAAAAAATGGTGACTGGGCATGTTGTGTATGAATAATCATGTATGAGTATGTAAGTATCTGTAAGAATGATCATGGAATGTTAAACCAATATTACATGGTGTCGAATATGTGGATACTTTGCATTATGTAACCAGTGTCTTGATTGCATGAAATATATGATTATATTATATGTGAAGTACAGAGGTAATTTACCTAGACAAGGTAAAGGAAGTTAGGAAAAATTGGCGAAATTTGAGGAATGACCAGATTGTTATAGGGATATAAGGGTGTATGACTGTGCCGTGAACGATATCAATTGGCTTGGTAGAATAAAATCGCGGTGAAGGTTATCGATTGGTCCTTATAGGCGACATTGTGACCAAGGTTTATAGGTCTTACAAAGCAACACCTCGATGACAGTCTGCAGGCTCTATGGGGCTACATCATGACGAATGTATACAGGTCCTACAGAGCAACACCTCAAAAGTGGTTTAGGGTGTAAGACCATAGCTCAGCTATGGGAACTAATAAAGTCTGCTAAAATTAGTAATAGACGAGGGCAATTTAGAAAGAAATGATTAGTAGTCAAATGATAGTGATTCCTATACCTTTGATTTGGAAGAATTAATTGAAGAAGAATTCCCCACAGAATTGTTGAGAGAGAAGTTGGTACAAGTTTATCAAGTAGACATGTGGAAGTAGTGTAAGGAACCATTAGTCTAACCATAAAATTCTCTAGCTAAGATGGTCCTTTCAATCATTAAACCCCCAAATTGGAACTTAAACCGCTCTCAGGCTTTTAAAATATGGGTATTAGGGTGACAATAACACTTTGCCATTAATCATTGCAGATGGTTTATTTGTGGAATAAAAGAAGACATTATTGGAGGTTCTAAAAACACATAGAAAAGCAATTGGGTGGACCATGGCCAACATCAAGGGTGTAACACCCCGTACCCGAGTCCGTCGCCGGAGTCGGACACGAGGGGTTTGCAGACTGAAATCACTTCTTTGCACAATCCATTTTAAATTTTCCAGGCAAGCTGGCTAACTGCGTCACTGTCACCTTAAAAATCATATCTTGAGTTTCACAACTCAAAATCAGCTTCGTGATTTTTCCCTGAAACTAGACTCATATATGCATCTACAAATTTTTTTCTAGAATTTTTGGTCGGGCCAATTAGTACAGTTTATTAGTCAAAGTCTCCCATGTTACAGGGATCGACTACACTGACCTTTTGGCATTACAACTTGGATATATCCCTGTACAGGGCTTCAATACTGATGTTGTTTGTTTCTATAGAAACTAGACTCAAAAAGGAATCTATGCATATATGGCATGACTTCTAATTATCTCTGGTTAATTTATAATGAATTTCCAAAGTCGGAACAGGGAATCCAGAAACTGTTCTGGCCCTGTCTCACGAGAACCTGAATCTCTCTTAACATAATGTCCATATGATCGTTTCGTTACTTTCCTGTGAAAATAGATTCATCAAGGTTCGTTTACATAATTTATTCACTATTTAATTCCATTCCTACTATTTTTAGTGATTTTTCACATCCACATCACTGCTGCTGCCAGCATCTGTTTTTTTAAGGTAAACTTTACCTATTTCATGATCCTCCATGGATCAACTAGAGTTTGTCATACATATTCCAAAAGTGATCAAGAATAACCCTTCCCATGGCTAACCGTTACCAACATTTCCATACCTCTCAACGGACAACATACAAAATGATTATAATGCTATGATCAAAGTATATTTAAGCCATTTTCGCATGGCTATCCAAATTTACACAAAACCGAAGGGTACATGACCAACAACAAAAGGGTAGTCCTATACATGCCATTTCAAAGTTCAACCAAAATTGTACCAAAAGGGGGCTTTGATAGTGTGGGAGACTTCGACTTCCAAAAATCCCGAGTCCGATAGCTGACGAGCCAAAATCTATAAAACAGAGAAACAAAGAAACGGAGTAAGCAATTTATGCTTAGTAAGTTTTGAGCAAGGGATTCCAGCACAACAAAAGTATAGCATTCATATAGCTAAACGGATAATTTCATATGCACAAATTTTCAATATCATACTTACTTCACATTACCAACCCTTATGTTCATACACAAAAGATCAACTTAGCCAAAGGGCGGTAGCTCATTTATCGACTGAGCGAATACAAATTTGTAAGGGATCAACTAATTCAAAGCACACACGAAACATACCTCATCGCTGGGATTTTACGAGCGTATTAATTTAAATTTTTACAGCAAGATCGCTCGTTCCCAAATCAAGCATCTTCGGGGTTTAGCCGGATATAACCACTCGCACAAGGCCTTCGGGTCTTAACCCGGATATGGTCACTAGCATAAATGCCTTCGGGACTTAGCCCGGATATAGTCGCTAGCACAAATGCCTTCGGATCTTAGTCCGGATGTAGTCGCTTAGCACATTCATATTTCATTTTCATTACCAAAGCTCAAACACAGGACACTTATCACATTTACAATTTCGGCTCAATAGCCACATATAAGACCATGATTTTGATTTACTTAAGACATAATCTAATCGAATCATAATTTAAGTCCCATTACTCGAAAACTTACCTCGGATGTTGTCGAACGATTCCGATGGCTATTCGACCACTTTTTCCTTCCCTTTATCGGATTTAGTTCCCCTTTGCTCTTGAGCTTAATTTAACAAATAAATTGATTTAATCATTTGAGCATCGAAAAGAGGAACTCAAGGTACTTGGCCCACATATATTCATTAGACATTAAAGTCACATATGTACGGAATCATGAATCAAACTCAACACATTAGTTAATACTCTCCTTAGCCGAATTTTCTAAGTCAAGATAAAGCCTTCAATATGCTTACCTATGGCCGAACAACACATCAACCTATGTACTCATTCATGTGGCCGATTATGCATGTCTATGTTGAGGCCAATTATATACTCAATACCACACACAAATGGCATACCTTTTACTAACTAATGCATTACATATTATAACTCAATACGCATCCATCATGTACTCCATAACCGAAACACCATCATATGTAAATATATACCTTGAGATATTGTATATGTCATACCAATACGTCATGTGCAAACATATATATATGTGCAAGAGCCAAACCTCAAAGTTGATTATAACTAAACATGAACATAAATCCAAAACACAAATCTTACCTACCATGCAATAAGCATAAATCATACTTATGGATATACCATGGCCGAATACATCACAACACCAAACCATTTCAATTTTGGTCATGGTTAAACAAAGAACTTAATGTCTCACTCAAAAATGCTAAAAAGAAAATCCAAGAGTCATCAATCCACCATCACATGTATCATTAACAAGCTTCATATTTAGCATGCAATGGCATTAACACAAAATCCACCTAGGCCGAATATCATCCCCATGACATAGCAAAGATTTGAACCATGGGCTAATTAGAACTCAAGCTAGCAACTAAAAACATGCATGAATCTCATGGCACAACCTCAAACATACCTTAATCTAGATACAAGTATGGCCAAACCTCCTCCTAATCCTCTTCCAAACCAAACATGAAGCAAGAACTCCTTCCTCCTTCCTTAGAATTTTCGGCCAAAAGAAATGAAAAAGGATGAACAAATTTTTTTTCTTTTCTTTAACTTACGGCAATGGGGGGAACACTCACACACATTCTTTTTTTTTCCATTTCTTTATTACCCATACTCCTTATTTTATTTTTCCTAACATACCTCACTAACATAACATGTTTGTGACATGTTTCCACTCATAGCATGGCCGGCCACTACTAATTAGGGGGAAATTTGACATGCAAGTCCTCCCTTTTTATTACATGCACTATTAGATCCTTATAGATTAGCCTATCACATTTCAAAAGTGTCACACAAATCCTACTAACTGAATTCACATGCAATCGATTAAATCGAAGCTTGAAATTTTCACACATTCATAATTACATATTCTAGACAATAAATATCACATTCAAACATTTCGGTGACTCGGTTTAGCGGTCCCGAAACCACTTCCTGACTAGGGTCAATTTTGGGCTGTCACAAAGGGGATTAGTCCAGTAGTGTGTCAACATAGGATACGAGTGAAGGAAAGAAATAAGCCAGTAGTGGATGCCCAAAGGTATCTTAACATAGCAATGAAAGAAGTGGTAAAGGAGTTGCTAAAATGGCTTGATGCCAGGATCATTTACCCCATATCTGATAGTGAATAGGTAAGCCTAACATAATGTGTTCCCAAGAAAGGTGGCTTGACATTTGTTGCAAATGAGAAAAACGAGTTGATTTTGACTTGAATTGTGATAAGATGGTGAGTGTGCATTGACTACAGGAAATTGAATAGCGTAACCAAAAAGGATTATTTCCCACTCCCATTTATCAATTAAATGCTTATCAAACTAGTAAAAAAAAGAGTATTACTGTTTCCTTGATAGATATTCAAGATATCATCAAATCCCAATCTATCCTGATGACCAGGAAAAGCCTACCTTTAAATGCCCATTCAAGACATACGCATTCTAACAAATGCCCTTTGGACTATGTAATGCTCCAGCCACCTTCATGAGATGTATGGCAACAATATTCGCTGACATGTTGGAAGATGGCATTGATATCTTTATGGATGACTTCTCAGTGTATGAAGATTCATTTACATAGTGCTTAGGTAACTTGGAATGGTATTTAGAGAGATGTGAATACACCAATCTAGTCCTTAATTGGGAGAAATGTCATTTTATGGTAAAAAAGAGATTATTCTCGGACATCAAATTTCCAAGAAAAGGTTAAAAGAAGACAAAGCCAAGATTAAAGTAATAGAGAAATTACCACATCCAACAAATGTTCGAGGAGTTCAAAATTTTTTTAGGACATGTCGATTTTTACAGGAGATTCATAAAGTATTTTGCTTAGGTTTCAAAACCTTTTGGCTAACTACTGCAAAAAAAAATCACTTTTATATTGAAAAATGAATGTGTCAAGGCCTTTGAGGTATTTAAACACAAATTAATCTTAGTTCCTATTATAGTTAGTCTAGACTGAAGGAAACCTTTCAGGATTATGTGAGACGCAAGTGACTACGTTGTTCAAGTAGTGTTGGGGCAGGATAACGACAAAATCTTCTATGCGATTCACTATGCAAGTAAGACACTGAACCCTAGTCAATGCAATTATACTACCATTGAAAAAGAAATGTTCGTTATAGTATTTGCATGTGAAAAATTTAGACCATACTTAATGAAAAACATAGTATATGTCTACATGGACCATTCAGCCTTGAAATATGTCATGAAGAAGAAGGAGACAAAAGCAAGACTAATGAGATGGGTATTACTCCTTCAAGAACTTGACCTATGGATTCTAGATAAGATGAGAGCAAAAAATCAAGGTGCGGATCATTTATCAAGGCTTGAAATAGGAGCTAAAGAAAAGGTAAACACCGACATTAATGAGAAATTTGCTGGTAAGCAGTTATTTCAAGTTGAGTATTGTTAAGTTATGCAGTTGATTCATAGAACGCCTTGGTATGCTAATATTGTCAAATACTTGGCCCGAAGAATCTTCTAGGAAAAGGCATCCTGGTCGAGGAAAAAGAAAATCATGAATGACATCAAGAAATGTATATGAGGAAGAACCATATTTATTTTGACAATTTTCAGATCGATTAATCTGGCGATGTGTGGCTGAAGAAGAGATAGAAGATATATTGGCAGGATGTTATATGGCTCGATGTGGCGATCATTTCAGAGATAGAAGACCAACACATAAAGTACTACAGTCCAGATTCTATTGGCCCACCATAATCAAAGACGCTTTGTTCCCATAACAATGCGATAGATGCCAATGAACGGGGAATATTTGGAAAAGGGATGAAATGCCACAAAATGGAATTTTGGAAGTAGAAGTTTTTTATGTTTAAAGCATAGGTTTTATGAGACAATTTCCTAGTTCGTTTGGAAACCAATACATTCTTCTGGGGTTGATTATGTTTCAAAATAGGCAAAGGCAATTGTACTGCCAGCTAATGATACCAAAATTATGGTGCGATTTTTACGTAAGAACGTATTTTCACGATTTAGGACCCTCAAAGCTCTCATTAGTGACGATTGATATAACACCCCTAACCCGTATCCGTCGCCGGACTAGGGTTAAAGGCATTACCAGACAAATCGAAACATTTAACTTTCATTTCATAATCATCAAAGTATCAGAGATCAGCATCAATATAGAGTCCCTTATATAGGTCATCGAGACCTTAAATATGCTTTAGAAAGGGATCGGGACTAAACCAAACACATACAAAATTTTTCCAAAACCTAAACATTTTTCAAAGAAGTACAGGTCACACGCCCATGTGAACAGGCCGTGTGCCTTACACGGAATTAGACACACCTATGTGTCTAGGCCGTGTTAAAACAGGGCATACCTACTGACTTGCTTACACGGCCACAAAAGACACTCGTGTGCCTTGGCCGTAGTCGAATCTGACTTGGGCCATACGGCTAGCCACACGCCCGTGTGCCTTGGCCGTACTCAAGCCTGACTTACAGTTATAGGGTACCCCAGGGGCACACAGTCGTGCAACATAGCCGTGTGTCACACACGGTTGAGACGCACGCCCGTGTCTCTGCCCGCGTGGACAAAAATAGGCCATTTGAATAGCCAATGTGCCACCCCAATTTGGGTCAACCTAATAATTTCAGCCAATATCTATACCAAACCATACATAATTCATGCTATAACATTATCAACCATTTACATGCTTATGAACTCAACTCAATTGTGCCAAAACATAAGATCAAATCTCATACCAAAATTTCCAAACTTACCATTTCTTATAACCATTCATGAACACATCAAATAGATCATTTTTGCATCACATTTCATATACCAAAATCAAAACATAAACACAACTATATCAAGCTATATCACATATCTAAATATAAACATTACAAATTCTATCCAAAGTATTTCTAGCCTATACAAGCCATACTTTACTAAATACATTTTCAAAAGGAACCAAAATAAGATTCGATAGCGTGATGATGATCCTCGACGATCCCCGAGCTCATGGTAGCTTCGATATCTATAAAATAATACAAACATACACAAAGTAAGCTTTCAAAAGCTTAGTAAGCCATATACAAATAAACTTATCATTTAAAACATATAAACATTATCAAATTACTTATACTTTAGGGCCAAATACCAACACAAACTTCATATTCATATACTTGGATCATATATCATCATTTGCAAATATACTTACCTTTTATTTTCAAATATAGTACACAATTCGAGCGTACCTGAATCAGATATATATTCACTTATTCATTCATTTTCTCAGAATGCCCGTTGAACCATTTGGAAATGTAAGGATACACGGATAGCTTAAAGAACATATACAATGCCAACGTCCCAGACGTGGTCTTAATGTAATCAAACATCGATGCCACTGTCCTAGACAGGGTCTTACATGAAACCAGATACGATGCCAATGTCCCAGACATGGTCTTACATGTAAAACAAAAGATGCCAACGTCCCAAACGTGATCTTACACGAAATCACATATCAGATCTTATGTCATGACATATGTATCTTAACTATTCCTGAGGTTCGTACGGGGCTTTTCGAATGTCAGAACTTTATCGTTACTTTCTCGGATAACACATATTTAGCTCGAACATTCATTCATCACAATTCAATATCATATGAATAATAATAATTCAATTCAAACTCGTTTATTTGTATATCGACTTACCTCGTACGGATTCGGATAAACTGAATCGGTTACTCGACGACTTTTGACTTTTCCCGATCTAATTCCGTATTCTTTAGTTCCTGATCTAAATCAATTCAAATTTAACTTATTCAATCACACATTCATTCAAAACAATCCATATACACACAATTAGGGCATTTTGCAAACTAGCCCTCACATATTTACATTTTGATGCCTTAGTCCCTAATTCACAAAAGCACAAAATACACATAATTTGCATATACTCATGCTTAGCCGAATTTTCATAGCTCTCATACAAGTCCATACATTTCATTTATTTTACATTTTAGTCCCTCAAAATAACATTTTCACAATTTATCCCATATTGCTCAAATTCATCAAAAATCCAAAAACAAAACATGTAAACCCAACATCAAACTTTCATATTTCAACATATAACATCACAAATCTCATAAATTTATCCATGGCACATTTCAAAATCATTAACAAAATCAAAAATTAAGGCATGTGTTTGATAGTATATGAAGCAACGATTACAAAAACTTAGAAATGATAAAAAATCGAGTTAAAACGGACCTTTAATCAAGCTAGATGTTGGCTGAATGCTTCAAACACATAAACCTTAGCTTTTGTTTCTTCAATTTCGGCAAACAAGATGATAAAATGCACAATTTCCATGTTTTGTTATATAATTAATAAACATTTATATTTATTTTAGCATTTTAGCCTTGCTATTTTTATTATAATTCCACTATCTAATGTCCAATTATGTCATTTAATTCATTCAATGGTCATATAACATCATAAGGACCTTACAATCATAAATCCAAACCAAATAGGCACTTTTAACATATAATAGATAACTTTTACATTTTACGCGATTAGGTCCTTTTATCAAATTGAGCACACAAACAACCAAATTTTTATACGAGACTTTCACACATTCTCATTCACATATCTTAAACATGAAAAATAATATTTAAATATTTTTTTGACTCGGATATATGGTCTCGAAACCACTATTCCGACTAGGGTCTAAACTGGACTGTTACAATTGATCCCACTTCTGTAGTAAAAAGTTAGAAGCTGTGTTAGCCAATCACAGTGTGAAACATCGTATCACCACCACATATCACCCAGAAGCTAATAAACGGGTAGATGTTTCCAATTGAAAAGTGAAATTGATATTAGAAAAAACAATGAACCCAAATTGAAAATATTGGAGTGCGTGACTGAATGATGCACTATTGGCATATCAGAAAGCTTACAAAACTCCATTAGCTATGTCACTGTACAATTTAGTATATGGAAAGAACTATCATTTACCTGTACAGTTAGAAAAGAATGCATATTGGGCCATCAAAGAACTAAACTTAGACCTTAACATAGACATGAAGAATTTTTATTTTATTTAAATATGTTAGAGAAGTTTAGGTTTTTGGCTTACAAAAATGAAAAATTGAACAAAGAAAGGGACAAGTGGAGACATGATGCCATGATAAAGAAACGAGTTTTCCTATCGAGGCAATAGGTGTTCTTTAACTCCAGATTAAAGTTATTTTTAGGCAAGCTACACTTGAGATGGATAGGACCATATATAGTAAACTAGGTACTTCCTAATGGTGTGGTCGAACTAATAAGTAAAGACGGGGAAACTTTCATTGTCAATGGGCAAAGAGTAAAACATTTGGGGTACCATCGAAACTGCAAGTAGAAAATAAGAGTTAGAATGTTAAGTAATAACGAACATCAAAGATGAAGCAGAGGATTTGGAAGAATGCTTAACTTGGGTGCTGGACGAATCTAATAGCTACACTTAAAAGTAACCATCGAACCTTATAAGTGTGTAAATATTGTAAAGTTATTTGTATTTTTATGTTTAGGGTAGATATAAGGTTTTGGAGCGAAAGTGTAATAACCCGTTTTTCAGTGGTGTCAGAAACAGTGATTTCAGGGCCACAAATCTGACGAACAAGTTTGTAAATATTACTATTTAAGGTATTTACGAGTCAAAAATGATATTAAAATAAATGTTGAATTGGTAATTTATGCTATTCGAGAAAACAATTAAGTTTAAGTGGTAAGACCCTAAAGTCAAGTGGTTTTAGAAAATGAGGTATTGAGACCTCGTTTCTATAAACCGAGATGTAAATATTTTAATAAATATTTATAGAGTATTATTAAGGTTGTATTAAAGTTTCGTTAAGAAATTTTAATGCTTAGATGTTAATTAATTAAAAAATGACTAAATTGTAAAAGATGCAAAACTTATTAATTAACGCATTTAGCTGATTAAATGGCTTAATTAGTAATTAAGGGAGGATCTATGTTGTAATTAAGCCTGAATTAATATATTTGACAGTAATGGAAGTAAAAATAGTAAAATAACACATATTTTAATGGCAAAATGGTAATTAGCCTAAAAATTAAAACAAATTAATTAGAAAAAGACATCATCTTCTTCTTAATTTGTTTTGATGGTTGGCTGAATATATCATGGGAGAAAATCTTAACATTCGGCTGGTTTGAACCTTGCACGGGTAAGTTTTGAGTCCCGTTTTTGATAAATTTTTATGTTTTTAAGATTGTTGCAACTAGGTCCAGCTAGCCCATAATCGTTTTTATATCTGTTAAAAATTTTGGGAGTTACCATTGATGAATTTTGGTTGTTTGTGATGATAATTATATGTTTGAAGCTTTGGTTATGATTTTTTATGGTTTTATAAAGTGTTTTTTATTAGTTTTTTATTTAAGGATTTAATTGTTAAAATGTCAAAGTTTCAAGAATTAAAGGTGAATATGCGGTATTTTATGGACTGCTTAGAAGCATTATATATTCGGTTATAATGTTGATTTGAGGAAAAATGGTTAATTTGATGATTTTTGAATTAATGGACTAAACTGTAAAAGTTATAAAAGTTAGGGGTAATTGTGTAAATTTAAAAAATAAAAGGGTATAAAATGTAAAATGAATTGAAAGGTGAAATTTAAGCTAATAATTGAGAAATTTTACATTTTAGATCAAGACCAAGTTGATATAGGTGGAAAAGGAAAATTACAGATTAGTCCTTGAACTTCTATAACTACTACAATTTAGTCCAGGTAAGTTTGTACAGTTTAAAATTTAACATCCATATGATATATTGGATGATATGAAATAGTATATTAGATATATTTGATTATAAATGTGTAAATTTTTTGAGAAAATTTTTTGAAATTCAATACTTGGATCAGAATGAACGCGAGATAGAGTACAATCGAGATATGGTGTGTTATGGGGGTTTGGAGTGGAGATGTTTCCTGAGTAAATCGAGTTTAAGCATTTGTTATGAACTCTCATGTTATACTCTCTGTTTGGTGTGTTTCAGTTGGACTAGCTCTTATGAGTATTGGTGTGTTTTGGTGGGATTAACTCTTATGAGCATTGGTGTGTTTTTGAGAGATTAGCTCTTTACGAGCATTGGTGTGTTTTTGAGAGATTAGCTCTTTACGAGCATTGGTGTGTTTGGACAGATTGGTTCTTATGAGCATGTGTGTTTTGGTTGGATTGTCGATGTACTCCTATTCGTAAGACATTCATCAAATTAAAAAACTCGGTAAAGTGTCTTGTTTCATGATTTTGATGATTTTTTATATAATTGAGTTTTTAATTGAATGTTACAATTCACAGGTTGAGATTTTAGATGATAGGAAAACATATGGTTGGTTTTTATGTTTATAATTTGTACTATACAAATGAAATGAGTCAAAAAAGGAAAGAAATGGTAAGCGACTTAATAGAAAGGTTCATAATAATAAGAAAAGGTTGATGCTTATGTAATGTATTCTATGAAAGCAAATTTATGTTATAATTGAGTTTATATGATTGTCGATGAATCTACTAACATTTGAGTTTGATGATGCTTGAATAGGTGGTATAGGAAACAGTAAGTAAGCAAATGGAATGAAACATGATCGTATGGTAACAATGATGAATTAAATGTTATGTTTATATATATGGTTGATTTCATATGTATCATGAACAAGTATGCTAACTTGAGAGTTTGATGGTGTTATATAGGCTTTATTAATCCTATGGCTTGGTAAAGGTTTATATAATTTTGTAAAGTTCATTATTGAAATGGAATATTATGTTTAAAGTTATATGAGCTTACTAAGCATTCATTACTTATGTAATTATTTTCCTTTACTTTACAGATTATCGAAAGCTCGGTTGAAAGTTCATCGGAGATCTATCACACTATCTGTTGGACAATTAATAGTTGTTGAGTATTTTGGATAAGGTTTATAATGGCATGTATAGGACGATTTCTAATGGTACTGTAGTGCATGTGTTAATGATGTTTAGGTATGTGTAAGCTTTGGAAAGCCATATTGGTTTGGTACACATTGATACCTTATCAAGTTATGTGATATTGATTACTTAATGATACTTGTTGATATGATTCACTTGGCATGTTGATGATAGTTTGAAAATGGTTACTTGTGACATGTTTTAGTTCATATCTGAACTAGGCTATTAAGTTTAAAAATGGTTTGAAAGTGATTTGGTATGTATACGTTATGTAAGTCAACTATGTTGGTACTTTTTATGCTTTGTTAGTTTGTGTCATTGTGACTATATCATGTTGCAAGTTTTGAATAGTTCAAATGGCATGTTTCATGATAGAAGTGTTAATGGTCATAATTGTAGCATGTTTGATTAGAAGTTGAATTATGTTTGAAGATAGAAATGTGAATAAATATTCATGTGTAGGAAAGCTTTGATGTTGCTTGTGAAGTGCCTTGAAATGGCCTATTGGTTGATTGTTTTGAGGCTATTGAATTGGTCATTATATGCATGTTTAGGTAAATTTTTTAGTCTTGATTATGTGTACAAAATTTCTTTAGGTGTATGCATGGTTTGGTGTTGGAAATGGCTTAATTTTAGGCAAATTCATGTCCACACGGTCTGAGACACGGGCGTGTGACTTAGTCGTGTGTAACACATGGCCGTATGCCCCCTGTAGGTTTTATTGCATACAAGTCAGGCAATTACACAGTCTAACACACGGCCTATCACACGGGCATGTGGGGCTATTTCAAATGTTACACGGCTTGAGACACGGGCGTGTGTCTCAGTCGTGTGAGGCACACGATTTGGCCACACGGGCATGTGGGGCTATTTCGAATGTTACATAGCTTGAGACATGGGCATGTGTCTCAGCCGTATGAGGCACACGGCCTGGCCACACGGTCGTGTGACCTCTGTTTTTTAAATTTTGTAACTTTTTCCTAAACTTTCCAAATTGTTTTCAATTTAGTCCTAAATCACTTCTAAAGTAATTTTAGGGCCTCAAGGGCTCGACTAAGGGACAATATGTTCGTGAATGATTGTTATTTAATGTGTTTATGGTAATGTATGAAATGTATGTTTAAATGTTTCATTTGTACGATATTGCTCTGTAACCCTATTCTGGTGACGGATACAGGTTAGGGGTGTTGCAGAAAGTGGTCTTAGATGTGGTTTAAAGGGATTAGGCACAATTCGAGAAGTACAACACAACCCGAGAAGGCAATTTTTGAAGATGAAGTCCAATACAACCCGATATTGGGTTCTGTGCTTTTCCAGCCCATTTTTCTACACGGCCCATCTATTTCTTTTAAATAGAACCCACTTATTAGCCCTAACCTCACCCTAGATCAGTCCTTAATCAGCCACCAAGCTATCCCTAAGCTGTCGCAACCCCCAAACCACTCTACTCCAACCCTCATTTTCTTATTCATTCATTGCTTCACTTGCTACTGTTATTCATCTTATCTTTTATTCTTTATTTTTCTTTTATAGGTATTAGGTGCCACATTTAGATCGTCGAGCAACCCGAAACGCGCAAAGTTTTCAACTAAGAGGTTAGACATTCTGATTTAGTTTTCTGTCATGGATTGTGTTTAGGTAGTTTACTGTTTTGTTAGTTTGATTAGAATTGTTTCATGGCACCCCAAAAAAATCAAAGAGTTAATATCAAGGCACTGATGGATATCATTGCCAACCGTTTCCAACACCTAAAAGTGGATCGGTATCATTTACAGATGAATGGGCTTACATTTATCTAAGAATAGGGGTTCAATCCCTCATTGACTGAATGTGACCCGATATGCAAATTGGTGGATTTCCACCACTGGTGGAATTTCTGCTTGATCTCAAATGTACCGGCGGTCAGCTCAGTAGTCTATGAGTTTTATGCCTTTTTAAAAGGTCAAAAAATCCTTAAACTACCGAGTACAATACACACCACTTCACAGTTCGGGGTAAAGAAGTGTTAGTCATGCCCTGAGAAATATGTAGATTTTACGACATTTCTTTTTATGTTTTCGATTTTTTAGAGTCGCTTGATTTATATGTGTATAGGTACATAGATATGGATACGATATTAAAATATCTAACATAGGGACGAGGTGAGTGGACTCGCCAAGCTAGTACTAATATATCTATCAAATTTAATCAGGCCATTATGTTTCCGATAGCCAAAATGTTGATGCAATCTATTTGTACTCGCATTTCCCCAACACAAAATGTTTCTCACATCACCGCCTTTTGTGGTTTTGCTTGATGCTAAACTACAAAAAAAAAAAGAGGTTTGCATGGGACATTGGATTTATCAGTCGATGCTTATGTGCATTAGTGGCCAGAAGAGAGGAATGTATTTCCTGCATCTCGTGACAGCCATGTATAAACAAGTAAAGGTTCCCATATCATCAACGGAGTAATTTGTGAAGCCATCAAGGAGCATTCTTGGCAATACAATATATGCTCAGTTTGTTGACCTTCAGCAAAAACAAGTGCATGAGTGGAAACAATGACGCAAACAAAAGATGGATGTCTCGCTATTTGTGGCTAGAAAAAGAAAAGCCAATGCGCCTTAGTTAACGGGTTTGACAGACTTATTGGATATGGAATGGGCAATCCGATGGATGCAAAAGATGTCTTTGGTGGGCATCAACTCTGCACAGAGGCACAGCATGCGAGTGCCTAATTCGCCTCCCAATAAATATGTACCCTTTCCATATCCTGATGAGTTCGAATAAGAGGACAAGGAACAAGAAAAAGACAATGAGGAAAACATGAAAGAAAAAAAAGACCCATTCCCTAAGCTACAGTGTTAACTAACTTAAGTAACTATAAGAACAAGAAGAACAAGAAGAAAATGCTGAAAAATAAACACTACAACTATGGAGGAAGATGAAAAATAGAAAACCTTAGAAAAGTGCAGAGAAAACTAAAGGAAAACCTAAGAGAAACTATTTAAAAATAAACCTATGTGTGTCTCCTCTCTCCTTAGCCAAATTTGGTTGTTTTTAGCAGCAATTTTTTGAACCTCTTTGTACCCAAAATACCCTTGAATGGGCATTCAATGATTGGTTCTTCGGTGGGACAAAAACTACCCTTGCATAATTTTTTGTCCCCTCACGATGTTGGTATCGCAATACCGTTAACATGCTTGACTTGGAGGTGCTTATTGGGCAGGTGTGTATCACGATACCCAAAGTGGGCATCGTGATACCATTGTAAGTGGTCTTCATCTTTGGGGCCTGTTGAGGGTATCGTGATTCCAAGGGTAGGATATCGCAATACCCTCTCATTTAGTGATGTTCTCGCTTGATTCTAGCCTCCAACGCGTCCCTACAAAACTCAATCACATGTTAGGGCCTCCAATGGCACAATTGACCAATTTGGGTCTCAAAATAAGTAAAAGGAGACATTTACACTTGTTAAATCAAAATTTTAAAACTACAAAAAACTATAGAAAAGACACCAATTTGCTCGAAAACAAGCTTCGTAAGTATAACGAGAAAGCCTTATTTTCCATATCAAATTACGACAAATCACTTATACACATGTCCATTTTCATGTAATGGCCTTATATAGAGGGAATCATGTTTCCATTTAATATTTATCTCTTGTATTGTAAATCTCATGTTTTTAGCATGATGACAACTTTATTAACGATTTGTAGGAAATAGCTGATTAATCTCATTCTTGGTCATGATGACATTATTTACATTTTCACATTAATAAAACAATTCATATTTACCAAAATAAACTTATTAATATTTTCATGGCAATCAAAGTTCCATAACACCTCATGGAACTAATATGTCATCTCAGTTTCAAGTATATAGCACAACTTAATGAGAATTAACTTCATCATTTTTATGTCATGTAATTTACATATATTCATTATATAGTTATTCAAATATTTATCACATAAATATTATCAAATTCATAAATTTTAATATAAGATAAGTAAGTGTATCTAAAGTGCTTTCCTTTGGATGCTTTAACATACATAATCAAGCCTCCAAAAACTTGATTCCATCATCAACTAAGCTTGGAAACCGCAATTTCAATATTTCATCATTTTCCATACACATAAAAAATATCCAAAATTATTATCAAAACTAAGCTTTCTCATAATTATCAAATTCAAATATTATGCTAAGAAAGAAAGAGAGAAATTTCAATTACTTACCATTTTGAAGCTTTATCTCACTAGCTTCAATTTCTCACACCAAAACCCATGTAACTTTGGGCTAAAAATTGAAGGAATAATGGTAGAAATGAGAGTAGTAAGTAGTTTTCCAAAAGATCTTTAGTAAAACCTCAAAATAGGTGACGTCATTTTTTAAAAAAACTAACGAAAATGGAGGAGGCGTATAGAGAACCCTCATGACACAGGGCTGACTGATTGCTCAAGATTGATGGGGTGAGGTAGTGGGTTGGGCCAAAAGCCCATGTCCAACACCCAAACCCACATTTAAAATCATTTATGGTCCAGTTCTTTATTTCATGGCCCAAAGGTCCAAGCTTATTTCAATTACCTAATACTTCATCCATATAATATTTCCAATATTAAATTACTAGAAAATGACTAAAATTACTATTTTGGAAAATGGGTAAAATAGTAATTTTAGTCATTTTCCTCACTTTGCACTCACAGTAATAGACAATTATCAACTACAAATCTCATAATTCATATATAACCATTAATATAAACCTATGGGTGGTGAAAATTACATATTTTCCCTTTTCTTGATAAAATTGAGAAATTTATAATTTAGTCATTGTACTTTCCAATCCTTTCAATTTATTCCCAAAAGTGATCTTCATCATACTAATACATATTCAAACTGATTCTTAATTCAGTTCACCACTAATAACTCTCTTTCCTTATTTTGGTCATATTTACACTTTAATCTTTAAACTTTTCAAAATTTTCAATTTAATCCTTTTGTCACGTTTTCACCTCTAAAGTTTATTTCATAAATTTCTGTCTCAATTGTCAACTTTTCTTTCATAGGATTCCTTTATCTAACTCATTTTTCATGTTTTCTCACCAATTTATTGTATTTGATACCGATAGTGCCACATATTTAATTAGAAATTTTGGGGTGTTACATTAATAACTTAAGGAGACATTTGTAGAAAAATTTTGGCCCTAGGTGAAACGATCATTTGACCCTTGAAATGCATTCTTGTAACACTCCAAACCTAACCCTTAAGGAAGACCCGAGAATGTCTTGTCACTAACATAAAATCAATACTTTTAAAACTACATTTGTCGTAAACCAACGTAAGCTACAGTTTAATTTAATATAAAATGTAATTAGTTTATCATTCAAGGCTAGATAAATTGGTACACTTTAAGAACCATAAAGACTTCACTGAAATTTCATGGAAATCATAGTTTCATGAACACAAGTTTAAATACAAAATTCATTCTTCAAAATGTAAGCACCTTGACACCACACCTATGCCATACATAGTACACAATACTAAAAGTCTCACGATAACGATTGCCATCTAGCGTAGTCTTCAGAAATTCTTTTACTTCATCAATAGGCCTGAGAAGGAAAGGTAACTAAGTAAGTTCAAATAACTTAGTAAGTTTCAGAAGTAGACATTACATTGGTTATACATGATTCAAACAAAACCTTTTCAACTCAACACAAATACACAGTTCACCAGTTGGCGGATACCAATTGCCGACAGACAATACGCCAAATACTATTCTCTTTGGCGTATATATTATGCCCATGTGACCATACAGACAACCTTTTTCATGTTAGCCACGTACCCCAGTCCATAGTCAAGCCATATCGTTCATTCCAATCATATTCCTTTGTCATGATTTTCCAATCTAGTTTGCAACATAATTTCTGCCCTACCAGAGGTTACACAACCATTTTCACATATCGTGATCTACCAGTTCAATGCTTATTCCATTGAAGGCATTGCCACGAATTCATTTCCATTTTTTAGTTTATATTATCCTTGTCAAAAGCAAAGGGTAGTAACTTAAACACGAAGAAAGGTTCTCACACCTTTAACACAGACAAGCCAAACTATACTAACAACTACGAACATCCATCGCTCATGTACAGACATTTCATCTTTACAAAATATGAATACTTACCTTAAACAAAAATAAACAAGGCATTACACACAATTGGAAATAAGAAGGAACTCACCAGAAAATACAGTAAGTTTAACTAGCAAAACCTTTGCCCTTATCACGAGAACTATCTAGAGTGTCTTGAGTAGGTGCTAAAACAACGAAGGAGTTGGCTGAGTATAACGAATCCAAATTTTCAAGCAGGTTTCTAGTCTAAGGTTTTCTAAGAGAAAGTGCAGAGAAAATCTGAAAGGAAGAATGGGTGCAAAGAAAAACGTAAAACTTGCCCAGGAAGCCAATACTAACTTTAAAAAACTAAACATAGAAGCTAGGTTAAGTGGATAAGTCAAATTATCCCACTAAGCTCCTCGATTCCCTTGACTAAGAACTTTCTCTCTCATCATAAATGTGAGTCTTATCGACTACGGTAACTTAGCTCTAAAATCAATTCTCATCATACCAACTAAATTATCCAACCAGAGTAATAAAATAATAAATGGTCCTTTCAAACAAGGACTTAATCTAAATGTCTAGCAATTGGGGTGGCGTGTTCTTTACCGAGGAGTCTACCCAACCACCAAGCTCGCCAGACATAGACTTTGCCCATAGGCGCAATCACAGACTTACATATATAGTCGCAATTAATACCTTACTCACTTAGAATTTACTCTTCATACCATACTTCGAGAAGCAGTAACCAACACTAGGACTTCGCTGGGCGGGATGTTACAATTTTTGTGTCATGACAAACCAATACGTCTAGCTGGCCATCAAAATTGCAATTAGGCCCATGTGTCACTTAACAACTGTCTATGTGTCGTGACATACCATCTACAACTACCACAATTTGATTCAAGTGCATCTATTTCTTTTTCATCTTCGATCATTCCTACAAGATAAACATTGAATAAGTCTATAGATCGAGAGATATTATAAATGTTTCATAATTTAACAAAAAAAACTAACTAAAAACATTGAAAATAAGGAAAAAAAATGTCTAAAAACTAAACATTATTGGAAACTAAACTAAAAAGGCTAAACACGTAAATTTACCTAAGAATAATGTCAAATTAAGTCTAAAAAGATGCTTAAAATTATGTGTTCTTAGAGGGTGATCAATAATCAAATAAAAATAAAAATAAATTTCACTTTTTTTTTCTTTTTGAGATTTTGAACTCAAACAAAATCCAAAGTTTTCGAGATCTTTTTCTAATTAAGTGCTTATTTATTTATTTATTTGCAATTTGCTATCAATACCATATGATATAGACTGAAATTGTATATTTTATGAAAATAAAAATGATAATTATAATTTACAAGTTACAAATTAAAACAAATAAATATTTTTTGGCTATAGATATTAATTTTATTAAGTTATTTTAAAAAAAATACTTATTTTATGTTAGGATCACTTCGGATTAATTGTAATCGTACTGTCCAAATCATTCCGTGTTTAGATTAACTGTGTATTGGATAAGTCAATTCAAGCTGCTGATTTTTTTATAGTGAAATCAAATTGAAATTATTTGGGTCAAAATTAGTAGTTACAGAACCTGAAGTAGGCTTGCAATCTTGACCACCCAGTCTGTCGTGGGTGAAAAAACAGAGAAAGGTAGCGTGTGACCTGAAGCTTTTTCCATATCTAGTACTGGTAGTATATGAACATATTTAATAAAGAAAAATAAAGCGCATAAAATCATTTTCTTTTATGGATCTTCGTACTTCCTTATAACATTCTAAAACTTACCATTATGGCAACTGGGAATCCAAAGATGGAAATTTACACCCCAACCCCATTGCCCAAGTGATTTAATGATATTTTTTGTGAACATGGCTTGACTACATTGACCTAACCAAAATAATGGGCTTAAATGACATTTAAGTTAAATACATGGTACCACTTGAGCCATGGCTTGCCCATCTATCAGAGTCAAGACTAGCAGCCGTTATGAAGGATAGCAGAATTGATGAGCAAATTCAATGCACCATAGTGGGGCAAACCTCACAGATGGCTGGCTGGCTTTTGACACCATGAGAATGCGGATTGCACAATATTACTCACTGCATGGACCATCGAAAAGCCACCTGATTTTACATCAGTCAGTCCTGCATTCTTTCACACCATTTTCAACCCCACAAAATACATGTATTCCATTGGAATTTGCTTTTACTAGAACGATGGTAGCTCTAAACTATTGTTCTGAAATAAAAGCTCTGGCAATTTAACGTTACATTTTAGAGTCAAAAAGCCCCAGAGCTGGAGATAAAACTTTAGTTACTTTGCGAGAGCTGGCTGAGCCAACTGCTGCAATTGATGAACAACATGAGACATTCTAGGCCGCATAGAAGGGACATTTTGCGTGCAAGCATACACAAGGTCCACCACCTTCTGAATATCACCAGCTTCTGGAATATCAGATGTTGATGAAGATATTAGAGGATCCAGGAGCTTAGGATAGTGATGTGCCTGCACTAAGGGTGTTGCCCATTCAAATATGCTCTGCCAACCCACTGAATCAACTTGCTGAGCAGGCCTACGCCCACTTACTATTTCAAGCAGCAACACTCCAAAGCTATATACATCACTCTTTGTTGTGAGCTCATTCCTATATACGAACTCAGGGGCAAGATATCCATAGGTTCCACCAGCCATCACAGTCCTCTCATGCATTACCTCCCAAGGAACAATCTTTGAAAGACCAACCCCCATCAGATGCGCTCCAAACTCTTCATCAAGTAGTACATTGCTTGCGCGTATATCCCTGTGCACAACATGTGGCTTCACCTTGTCATGCAGGAATCTGTTCTAAGAGATTAACTTGTTAGACACTCATTACCAGGAAAAATAAGAGATAAAGACTTGCAGAAAGTATGAAGAGCATAATTTCATTAAAAGATCTTAAACCAGCTAGTAGATTCTGCAAAAACTTGAAAACTGATATGTAATTCTGGTTGTGATAGAAGTTTGCTAATCCAAAGCATGGTGCTGTAGTTATGAGGTAGAAAATGCAAAACTAATGTGGGAAATTGTTTCAGTCATGACAGGGAGATATTCTAAAACGAATGCTTGCAACAGCTTAAATTGACTAGACAAGTAAATATAAGAATGAAAAGAACTTACCAGTATAAACTATAAATGCTTTTAATTGAAGTAATGAATAAGAATAATTAATAAGTAAAAAAACAAAAATCTTTTAGCAAGTATTAAAATTGTCTCCAAGCAGAAGCAGCAACAGGGATATCACAAGTATCAATTACAGTTGCACTTATCGTAGAGAGAGGATCTAGTGTTTATACTCACGCAATTCCCTGGGCAAGAGTTGTAGCAATTTTGATCCTCATGGTCCAATCCAAGCTCCTACCACCCCTTGGAATGTGGTATAGCCATCTATCCAATGGTCCATTTGTGATAAACTCATATACGATGTAACGGTCACCATGATCATAGCAGCATCCTTTCACAGCAACTAAATTAGGGTGACGAAGCTTAGCAACCCTACCAATTTCAGAGTAGAACTCCTTTTTCCTCTGAAAACTAGATCTTTTTAACCTCTTAACCGCAGCCTTTGATCCATCAGGCAGGAGGCCACTGTATGTGCTACCTGTTTTAGCATCTCCATGAAGTCGATTTCCTTCACTGAAATTTTTTGTGATCGACCTCAATTCATCACTGGTGAATATTTTCCATGAGGGTGGAACTAATGCAGAAGTGTCAGGATTGGATAGTTTTCTTGATCTTCTACGCCGTTTACTCCGCTTATAAGCAAGCAGCCAAACAACAACAGCAAATGTTGTAAAGAGAACCAATCCACTAACAACTGCTAGGATAATGAGATATTCCTTATGGCAGTGCATGTAGTAACATTTGTCCTCTGCAAGTGGAAAAATGTAATCTTAACAATGACAAAATAATGTTGGTCAAATTCTGTTATTAGTCCCTATACTATGCGCTAGTTATAAATTTGATCTTTGTACTTTAATCTGGTTAATTTTAGTCCTAGTACTTCTTGAATTCTAAAATTTCAGTCCTGACCCAAATGATAGTAGTTAAAACCGTTTGATTAAATTCTACTATTAATCATGAACTATTCCTAAAGTTGTTGCTTTAATCCATATTCTTCAATTTGAACATTCTTAATCCTTGAACTTCTTGAATTTTGAAATTTCAATCTTGGAGTAATATGTAAAAATAACAAGCTGACATGCCATACACTCTAATAATATATTTGCCATATAAGATTTTGGAAATAGCATAAATTAACTTGATGAATTTGACAGCTACCGCCTAGTCAGGACTAAAATTTCAAAATTCAAAAAGCAAAGAGACAAAAAATAACCAATTTAAAGCACAAAAACTAAATCCATAATTAATGCATGGTACAAGGACTAATGGCAGAACTTAACAAAAAAAATGTGAAACATACTATAGAAAGGAAAGATCAATATATAATCTAATAGTGGTGACAAAAATGCTATAGAGCAACCAATCGAAAAAATTAAAATAACCATTATCTTACCAATATCAACCATGCACAGAAAAGCACGAGATGCATTGCATCTCTTGCTCACAAAAGGTTCTGATCCATTCTTCACCAATGTACATAAATCAACTGAATTGTTGACAATGCATGACGATTTGGGGCAAATGGATTGGGCAGATGATCTAAGAACTGATTCATTCCAGACCGATGTATTATCAGACCACTTCCAACCAGAACTGATAGTCGAATTGCTAACTCTTCCTCCAACCCAGCAACCATTGACACTTTGGCCACACAGATGTTGTGCAAAGTTTAGTTCTTCAAATGATGTTAGGGCAGCTAAGTGTCCATGATATCGTTTACAATGGATCTCAGATTCATCCCATGATTCCAAACTTTCATTGTACCCAAAGCACTTAGTTTTATTTGGAGCAAGAACCCATCCCGAAGGGCATTCTGCTATTTGACCCAACAAAATGAAACAACTTAATCTTCAAAAAAATGTCAATATTTACCACAACAATTAACAAATTTAACAAATCCAGCACCTTCATTACCCTTATACTTGGAAGAATTGTTAGAAGGTGCAGTCCATCCGTTAGAGGCCTGAGATACCAAAGTGATGACAAAAAGAGAAACATTCAGATTCTGAATGCAAGTTATAAATTCTACAACTTGCATATAACTTTTAGATTGTACAATCTTACAGTGTCAGAAGCCACAAGCAGGACTGCAAAAGAAGCAACTAAGACAATAAATTGCAGGGGGGCAACCTTTACTCCCATCACAACTCTATCTTTAATCCTAGAAACGGGCAAAATAAAAAAGAAAAAGGAAAAGTATCAAAGTGATTCTCTAGCGAAATTATAAAAACAATTTAAAAAAAAACATTAACCAAGTCGTGAGTTCAATGGATTGCTCTTCTCTTTTCTTTAAAAAAGAAACTAAAATATTGGTTATTGAAAAGTAGAAACGATGGCAAAGAAATGAAGATACTTTTTCAAATGCTAAGCAATAAGGCAGGGAATAAAAATAATACGATATACAAAGAACAGCATATACTAACCTCCAAAACCAAAGAGCCAAAAGCTGATCATCAGAATTCCGCTAAGAAACCCTAATGCTCCCTGTGGGTTTAAACTGAGAAACTAAAACAGTATAACAAAATTTTTGGGATCTTCCGGATTTAGTAAATGAAAATATAAAACCGCCTGATATTCAGAAAATGCAATTCTCTATTAATTTCCACAGGGTTTATCAGCAATAGAACTGAGACACACACGGAGAGAAAGAGAGAGGGGATTGAATGAATGGTTGAAAAAAGCAAGGAATCGGTGGGAATGTTTAATAAGAGTAGGAAAGTAGAAAATTAAAAGGCAAAATAGAAAAATAAATGCTAACTGGGCTTGTGCTTTTTAACAATCCATCTACCAAAGATGTAGAGAGCGGTATGCTTTGCAAAGACCGGACTGGCTGTGGCAGAGGTGAAGTGGGTAGTTGCAACTTGCAAGCTTTTAGACTTTTCCACCTTTATTACTCAGTACTACGACTTTACGACCAACTACTATCATATGTAGAGTATACATATATTTAAGCTCGCAAAATCTAAGTTAACCCAAAAGCCAATCCCATATATTTAAATTCGAATTTGATTTTGTTTTGGGGTTCAATTAACGCAAAATGTCATCGCATATAAAACCTAGCATCATTCCCAATCATCATAGGAAAAAGATTGTAATAGATAGATATGCCTCGTCATTCTAAATCTATTATCAATTATTTAACGTCATTTCAATATTTTTTTTATGTCATTGACACATTATTTTGGTAATTTTTTTAACCCGAACCCTAAATCTTAAACTTTGGACTATGGATCCTTGATTTTAGATTTTGGACCTTAGACCTTTAACTTTAGACCTTGGACTCTAGACCCTAGACTATGGACAGTAAACCTTAGACCTTGGACCTTAAACCCTCGATCTTAAACCTTTAGGTCTAGGGTCCAAGATTTTGGATTCAGGGTCTGGGATCCAAGGTCTAGGGTTTAGGGTCCAAGGTTCAAGTTGAAAAATTTACCAAAATGATGTGTCAATGACATGAAAAAAGATGTTGAAATGGCATAAAATAATTGGTAAGAGATACTGGATGATGTAGCATATCTGTTTCATACAGTCCTTCCCCAATTATCATATAATACTCTTCACTTGTCCTGACTCCCAATACGGATGGAAGATGTCACTAAAGCATATATAAATTAATAATCTTGAAAATATTTAAGATTTTAAGCTTTGAAACAATATAAATAAAATCGTAAAAATGAGCTAAAATCAACTTGAATGTTTTGAAATAATCTCAAATCATTTAGAAATCTTTCGTGAGTGTTTAGAGGTGCTCGAAGCAAAAAACGAGCTTCAGATGGCTCAAAACACCCAAAACAATTCAGTAGCACTACCCAAGGAATTAGGTATAAATACATAGCCCACATGTTCTAATATTTGGTGCTATGTATCAGTATCTAGCAAGGTATCAATACATATTTCCCTTTCTTATAGCTTTTCAGCTACTGCTTGTTGATATTAGTGCCCTTAGGTTTTTCATCATATGTAATTTCTAACTTTTTCAAACAAATTGGTTTAATAAAATTCCATCTTTCACATTAATATCATTTGTATTTGTCCTCAATCGTTTTTGCATGCAAAGCAAAATGAACAAGCAAATATTGGCTTGTTGATTACTTACTATTTAACTAATATATATCAGTAAGTAATCTAATGGTCCATAGCCTAATTATAATCAAGCAAATCGGTTAAAAGATTATTATGTCGTCTATCAAGTCCATTTAGGGAGGTACCTTGTCTTGGGTATTAGAGCAAATAACTCCCAAAAGATAGAGACATAGATGTGATTGTCTTGATAGCAAATAAATCAAACAAGACCCAAATAGAATAAATCCTAATTTTTTTATGTATTTATTTACTTGTGATGTTCATAGTTGTAACACCCCAAAATAGGGTCCAGGAGTTTTAGGAGTATTTTAGGAATTTTAGCCTTAGAGTGCTCGAAATTTAGTAGCTTGGTAAACCGAAATTATATTTGACTATGGCATCTTAGCTGTTAAATGAATTTTTTGAATATGTGCTTTAGAAACCCTTAATTTTAGAAAAAGGACTTATTTGTAACAAAGTCAAAACTATGAGCATTTATGTTGCAGTTTCACCAATTTTTTTAAAATTGAACCTAATAAACCCTCACTCCCAGCATATTTCACCATAGCTTCTTCTCTTCTCTTTAAAGTTGTTATCCCTTACTTTTCCCTCACCATTCCAATTGATTTTTTTATTCCCAAACCATAATACTTTGATTTCTTATCATTCTCAAGCATTAAACCTTCCTTAAACTCCAAGAAAAACATTCAAAGACTCCATAGATTTCACCATATTCTTCAAACGTGGGTTTTTTGAATTTGTGTCAAAACTCGTTTAATCTTCCATCAAAGTTAATGTTTCGAATTCTTATGAGTTTTTCGTGATATCTGGTCCTTAAAATTGAAGTATTAGCCATTGAATCGCAAGTTTTTAATAAAAGGTAAAAATTGAGACATTAATGGTGGATTTCGAGATTTTGAGTAAAAACATGGTTTCGAAGTGTTTTCAACACATTTTGTCATGATTAGAAAGTTTCTAAACTTACCTTGAAGTTTTGTTAATGATTTCTTACTTTTTAATGAATTTTGTGAAAATTGCCAAAAAGATGTCAAAAAATTTCGAGACCATGAATTGAGTAGTTTTTAGTGGTTTAAAGGTTGAGAATTAGGCGTACATGACTAATTAGATGAACGGAATTCATTTTAGGTGAAAAGGTTAAGCGTGGATCGAGTTATGAGCATTCTAAGTTTGTTATGTTAAAGGTTTTGGTTACATGAGAACTTAGAATAGATTGATGTTTTAGTTGGTTTAAGTGAGTCCTTGGCTACTATCTGATTATGAATATTGTATGGTTCTTATGTGTAAAGGCTCGGATTTATTGGAGCCTTCTACAAGTTAAAGGAAGAGCTAGTTTGAGCTTTTGACTTCTTGGCGAAAGCATAGGGTAAGTGTTTGGAATCGCCACTCGTAGACACAAGTCATGTGTTATTTAGGAATTAGTAGTAGCCTAAACCCCTACTCTAAATTTTGAGTATAATTTTTCTTGTATCTATAGTTATTTTGTGGTTTATGTGCTTATATGATTTTGAAATTGTGTAAAGTGATGAGAAGCTCAAATATGTGACATGTGGATATCGTAACTATTTTGAAAAGTGCAAATGTATACATGAAATATATATGTTACATGAAAGTGATAGTGTTTTGCAAAAGATGCTAACATGTAGTGATAGTGCACGGATAATCGATAAGTGTTATGTGTTTGATTTCAGATATTTTTGCCTTATGATTTTGAAACCATTGGATATAGTTGGCATGCTATAAGATTGTGAGTATTCACTTATATGTATAGTGATTTTGGGCGTTAAGGCCTTAGGACATGTTGGAGGGATAATGGAATGTGAGCTAAACTCCATTCAATAGGACATATGAGGGGAAATAAGGAGAGTGCTAGCTGCATGCTTCACTTATGGGACATGTTTGACTCTATGAGTCTATGAGGTGTCTTAGAGATCCGCGTATATATCGATGAGTAATGATAGAGCTCACTTTATGTTTCATACCTCAAGTGCCAATTTATCGTTATATGTGACTTGTGTGAAAAGTGATATATGTTTGATTAAATATGTACATTACATGATATATGTTTGCATGAGTAAGTATGCTATGTAGATAAACCAGTAGATAATGTATGGATAGGTACCCTACGACACTAGACATAGGACTATCGTAATTGTACTTATAAATGGTTTTCATGAAGATGCATGATTATATGTTTGCGATGTGGTTATTCTAATCATTCACTGAGCTTGTTAAACTCACCCACTCCCTTCTTTACCCATTTCAAATTAGTTATATACCGGTGTGAGTGGTGTGATTTTTTGAGAGGTGATCTAAGCCAGTTTTGTGTTATTCCGTAGGTGTTCTTTATTTATTTGCTTTTTCATGAAAAAAGCCTCAAAGCTTTTTTAAGCAAAACTTGTCTATTTCAGGATCATCTCCTGCTGAACCACGGAACTCTTTAGCTCTATATTTTTGAATTTTATAAACTAGAGGCTTGCTAGCTCATACTTGTTCCAAACCTTGAGTCATAACAGAGACAAGTTGGGGTACGGGAGAGGGTGGAGGTCATTCAGCCATCGGGTTCATTCTCACGAACCCTGTAAACCATTCAGACATCAACTAGAAGAAGACTTATTTAGCCTTACCTCCTCGAACCTCAGCTACGGGCCCACTACCACTACTAGCTACTCCATGTACGAAGGTTTGCGCATTACTTTCAACCTCATCGGGATCAACTCAGTTGGATGACATCTTATCTATATGAAAACATAATTTGATTCAAGTCAGGAGTTATCACACTATCAAAGGTTATATAATGGCATGTATTTCTAGACTCCATACATGCTACGTTCAGTCTGAGAACTAACCAAACCGTAGCTCTAATACCACTAAATGTAATACCCCTAACCTGTTTATATCGCCGGATCAGGGTTACAGAGCATTATCGTACCATCGAAAATATTTAAACATCATTTCATTCAATAATTTAAAAATATCATAAACCATTCATTCTTATACATTGTCCCTAAATCGAATCTTCAAGGCTCTAAAAATAGCTTGAAAGCAATTCGGGACTAATTTGAAACAAAATGGAAAGTTAAGGAAAAAGTAGAAAAAATTAGAAATAGGGGTCACACGGCCGTGTGATATAGCCCCAGGCCGTGAAAATTTCGAACAAAGGACACAGGGCTATGTCCCAGCCCGTGTAACTCACTGAGTAGGGTTACACGACAGTATGCCAGGTCCTGTAACTCTCTAAGTTTCCCCATATGCTTATGTGCAAAGCCGTCCACTAGGCTGTGTAACTCACTGACTTAAACCCTAAGAAAATCCTCAAATGACACACAGCCGTGTCGCCAGGTCGTGTGCTTTACATGGCCATGTAAAAGCCCGTGTCTTAAGCCGTGTGAACCCAAAATTTACCTAAAATGAAGTCATTCCAAAACCATTTCATGCATAACTTTTCAAACTGTTTAAGCACACATTCAAGGGGTTTAAACACCTTTCAAACTTGCATAAACATACCATTTCAAACATCCTAAATCACCTAACCAATATGCCATTCAAAGACACCACATTATACCAAAACATCAACTAGCAAAACTTGTCATTTTACTAAACACAAATACCTAATTCAAACACCTACCAAATCATATCACATTTACCACTTTCAAGCTATTCAAAACATACCATAAAGAGCCTTATAAACATGCACAATAAGGAAACCAAAAAAACATAATTTGATAAGGCATCAAATGGTACCAAATCAACATAACTTTCAACACTTATACATGCCAAAACACCATTAACACATTCACCAAAATACCATTACAAAACACCCTATATATGCCATTTTAAACCTTGGCCAAAATGCTCAAAAACTACCAAATTGACTATTGGATAGTGTGATAGGTCTCCGATGAGCTTCCAACCAAATCGAGCTTCTGATGATCTATACAACAAAGAAAAGAAACTATGTAAGGAATGAATGCTTAGTAAGCTCGTATAAACCTTACACATAACTTACCATTTCTATAATACAATTCATAGAATAAGTATAAACCAAAATCAATGCCATAAGCTTAGTGTGAGCCTATACAACACCATCAAATTCATAAGTTAGTATCCTTGTTCATGATATATATATGAAAACAACCATAATATATGTGGTTTACAATGTATAAACATAACATTTTACCTTATCAATGTTACCACAATGTCATGCTTCATTGCATTGGAATACTTACCATTTATTTTTCCTTTTCTTACTCGTTGAGCCATCTAGAATTACATCAGATACTCTGGAAGGCTCACACAAAGTGTGCCTTTACATATAATCGTAACCTTTCCTTTACATTAATGGTCACACGAGTTATGTAATAGGCCTGCTCACATAAGCTGTGGGTCAGAATGTGAGCTACACGATACTGCTCACATGAGTTGTGGAGAATTCACAACAAAAGCAGGACCTCAACCATTAGTAGGAAATTCAAGACCAGCACCCGAAACATGAAATCCCTAATGACATGTCATTTGTATCTTAAGAATTCCTAAGGTTCAACTAGGACTCGTTATCCGTCAATTCATCATAGCATTGATACATTTGTACTTTGATTCATTTACATAAAAAAAAACATAATAAACATTCAATTTAAACAACATTTAAGCGATTACAGTTCATACTAACTTACCTCGATACCTAGGGCGTAGAAGTAAGATCGAGCTAATCCGAAGCTTTAGCTTTTCCTCGATCTAAGTCCGAATTTGGTTTATCTTGATCTATATAGATAGTTTCAATCAATTAAATACTTCTAGTATTCAATTTAATCCATATTTCATATTTATGCAAAATTACCAATTTGCCTCTTACATTTTAACTTTTCACAATTTAATCCTTAAGCTCATAATTTGAAATCTAACCATTTTAATCATCCATACAAGCTAGCCAAATTTCTTAGGGACTCATATCAACCCACTATAACCATTATTTCATAAATTTAACATGAAATTTTACTATTTTCACAAATAGATCCCTAAATGCAATTTCATCAAAAATCACTTAACAAAACATGTCTATTTTTCAAAAAAGATTCATAATCTATCAACTAACATCAAAACCTATTAAAAAACATTCATATCATAATGCTCAACCTTTAATAGTTTTACAAATTAACCCTCGGGCTAGCTAGATTAAGCTAAAACGATCTCAAAAACATAAAAATCATTAAAAACGGGGCTTGAATTCACTTACATGCACACACTGAGGCTAGCTGAACCTTCAAGCCCTAACAATGGCTACTCTTTCCCTCAATTCCGGTTGAAAAAAAAGAAGTGAGGAAGATGACACCTTTTCTTAGTTTATTTTGACCTTAACTATTAATTTACTAATTTACCCTTAATAATATAACTTAAAACTAACATAACTGTGTCCAAGTTTGTTCACTAACATCAATAATGGTATATTTACTATTTTAGTCCATTATTTTAAGGTTTCATAGCCATTTGACCCCTTTAACTAATAGAACTCAACTTTTATACTTTTACGATTTAGTCATTTTTACTTAATTAACCATTTAAACATCAAAATTTCTTAACGAAATTTTAATACGACCCTAATATAATCCAATAAACATTAAAATAATAAAATAATATGTCGCTAGTCAAAATTGTGGTCCCAAAACCACTATTTTTGATATCACTAAAAATAGGTTGTTATAGTCTTTGTCGTCAGAATAGGGTTACGGAGCATTACTGTATAATCGAAAAAAATATATCATCATAACATTAAATAAATTAATATAATTCAAAACATATCAAACAAAAGCATTTGGTCCCTAAATCGAGCCTTTGAGGCCCTAAAAATAACTCAGAAGCAATTCAGAACTAATTTGAATCAAAATAGAATGTTTAAGGAAAAGATGCAAAAATGTGAAAATAAGGGTCAAAGGGCCGTGTAGCCAGGCCGTGTAACAATCGAATAAGGACTCGTGTACCCACTAAGTAAGGTCACATAGCCTGTCGTAGGTTGTGTGCAAAGCCTTGTAACTCTCTAACTTGCCATACACAGCTGTGTAGTAGGCCTTGTAACTCAGTGACTTAAAACAATAGAATTTTACAAATGACACGCGACCGTGTAGCCAGGCCGTGTGTGTCACATAGCCAAGTGACAGCCCATGTCTGAAGCCGTCTAATTCAAAAATTGACCCTAAAATCGTGTCATTTCAAGGCGAAACCATATCAAACCAATCATTCCATTTGAGCACACAATCAAGGGATTTAAACATCATTCAAACACACCTAAACATGCCATTTCAAACATCCTAAATCATCTAACCAATATGCCATTCAAAGGTACCACAATTGTATCAAAACATTGTGGATAAACCAAAGCAACATAACTACTTTTTAAGCATATAATCTAGTTCAATTATCTACCAATTCATTTCACAAATGACCATGTCCAAGCCATCACAAACATACCAAAAGACTTTGCATTTCATTCACCTAAAAGTTAATTTAAAAAACATTACAAATCCATTAAACCAAACATAAACTTCAAAGGCATAAACACACTAAATCAACTATTTACACATTTATGAAATATTATTACAAAAGGTCTTATACATGCAATATATAACATTGGCCAAAATACCCAAAAAACTACCGAAAAGGTTTATGGATAGTGTGATAGGTTTCCGACAAGCTTCTGATAGTCTATAAAATAAAGGAAAGTAACTACGTAAGCAACTAGTGTTTAGTAAGCTCATATAAACTCAAACAAAACTTAACATTTCATTAGCACAATTTATAGAATAAGCACAATATTGTAACCAAGACCATAAGCTTAGCATAATCCTATACAAGCATCATCAAACTCATAAGTTAGGATGCTTATCCGTGATACAAATGTATTCAATCATATAATAGGTAAGTTTCACATATACATCATTTAATTTATCAACTTTTTCATATGATCATGAACCGTTTCATTTGTATACTTACCATTTCATTTCCTTTTCTTACCCGTTGAACCATCTAGAATTGCATTGGATACTCAGGAATACTTACACACATAGTGTGCCTTTCCATATAACCATAACCTTTCCTTTTCAATAATGCTCACACGAGCTGTGAAATGGGTCTGCTCACACGAGCTATGAAATGTGCCTGCTCACACGAGGTGTGAGTTAGAATGTTAGCTACACGATGCTGCTCACTCGAGCTGTGTAGAATCTGCAACAAATGCAAGACCTCAGCTATCAGTAGGACATTCAAGACCAGCACCTGAAACATGAAATCCCTAATGTCATGTCTTTCATATCCTAAGAATTCTTAAGGTTCAAACGAGACTCGTTATCCATCAGTTATTCATAGCATTGATACATGTATATTCAAATTCATTTACAACTAATACAATATAGTAGATAGTCAACTTAACAAACTTTAACACGAGTATAATTCATACAAACTTACCTCAATAACTAGGGTGTAGAAGTAGAATCTAAAACTAATTCGAAGCTTTATCCTTTCCTCGATTTAAGTCCGGTTGTTGTTTATCTTGATCTAAATAGATAATTTCATTCAATTAAATACTCCTAGTATTCAATTTAATCCATTATTCATATTTATGTAAAATTACAAAATTACCCTTAACATTTTAACTTTTTACAAATTAGTCCTTAATCTCATAATTTGAAATTTTGACCATTTTAATCCTCCATACTATCTAGCCAAATTTTTTAGGGACTTATACCAACCAACTTAAATAATTATTTCATAATTTTACCATGAAATTTTACTATTTTCACAAATAAATCCCTAAATGCAATTTCATCAAAAATCACTTAACAAAACATGTTTATTTTACAACCAAGATTAATAATCTATCAAATAAATTCAAAACCTATTAAATAAAAAAGGCCATGGCAAATACCTCAATCTTTAACAGTTTTGCAAATTAACCCCTAGGGTAGCCAAACTAAGCTAAAATGAACTCAAAAACATAAAAATCATTAAAAATGACACACAAAATCATATCATGCAAGGTAGAAGAAGAAACCGAATTCTCCTACCTTCAAAAATGATGATTTCGACCAAACAAAAGGGAAATGAGGAAGATGATAACACTTTTTTAGTTTATCTTAGATTTATTTACCAATTTACCCTTAATAATAATAAAAAATTTCAAGTTATCCTTATCAATATTTGTCCACTAACTCTTTAAATGGTATAATTGCTATCTTAGTCCATTAGTTTAAAATTTCATAGCTATTTGACCCCTTTAACTAATAGAATTCAACTTTTATACCTTTTACGATTTAGTTCTTTTCACCTAATTAACCATTTAAACTTTAAAATTTCTTAATGAAAATTTAATGCAACCTTAAAATAATCCTGTAGACATTAAATAAATATTAAAATAATAACTCACTTGTCAGAATTGTGGTCTCAAAATCACTATTTCCGACACCACTAAAAACGGACTGTTACACATAAGATCTGTCAGCTAATTGCAACAATATTGTGGTAGGTCTTGCCTTCCCAATTCCTAGCTTCCTAAAAATAGACATAGGCATTAGATTTATACTTGCACCTAAATCACATAATACCTAACCTACGTAGTAATTTCCAATTGAACATGGGATAGTAAAACTCCCTAGGTCTTTTAACTTCGGAGGTAACTTATTCATCAACATTGTTGTGCACCCTTCAGTGAGAGCAACAGTCTCAAATTCTCCCAATATGCATTTGTTCGACAATATGTACTTCATGAATTTTATGTAGTTGGGCATTTACTCTAATTTTTCGACTAGTGGTATGTTGATATGGATTTGTTTCAAGACATCTAAAAAAATTTTAAACTGAACATCTTGCATAGAATTATGAAATTGGTGAGCAAACGGTAGAGGTGGTCGTCCTTTAGGTATCTAATACTATTTTGCTATGGCATTTTTGTTGGCAGCATGATCTGGTTCTGTCATAGCATTCTTTTGCTTACCCTTTTCAAGTGTAGTATGTTTTTCATATGGCTCTAGGATCTTTACCTGGTCACATCTTAAGTCGTCTTCTTCTACCACATCATTTTGAACAACATCATCTTATTGAGTCTCGCTTCTAAGAGTAATAGCCTTACATTGCTCCTTGCCTTGTGTCCTTGAATTTTTGGTGTCACTGGGTAATGCTCCCTGCAGTCTTGTGTTCAAAGCATTGGCTATCTGCCCTACTTGATTCTTAAGTGCTCGGGGGGATGTAGCTTGACTCTGGATCACAGCATCATTCTTAGCTATATATTCCTCGAACAAAGCTTCTATAAAAGTAGATGATGACGCTTGACTATACTGATTATTTTGTCGAGGTATTGGTTGAATGTATCCTGGCGGTGCATTGTTAACATTCGGCCTTGCGACAGTATTGAAAATTCCTGCACTTTAATTATTCCAACTAAAATTCAGATGTTGTTTCCATCCTAAATTGTAGGTACTGGAGTATGGGTTAATGTTTCGATTAGAGTTCCCCATATAGTATACTGACACTGGATTGGATGGACATTCATCAAACATGTGACTTTCACCACAATAAACACATGATGATTCAACTGTTTTTATTTCTTGCACAGTAGTTAAAGGTTTCATGGTTTTTATTATCTTAGCTAGAAAAGATACATGGGCTTTCAATAAAGTGATTGCATTGAGCTCAATGGTATCGACAACTCTCTTACCTATCTTAACTCATGTAGTCGGGTACAGGTAATCATTGTTGGAAATTTTTTTCCAAAATTTTGTATGCTTTATTAATATTTCTTATCCAACAAAGTACCATTTGTTGAGGCATCAACTACCGTTCGGTATGTGATCCATGTACATCCCATTTTCTAAATTGAACATCCCTTAAATTGCTCTTATGCTTCAAATAACGTTTTATCTTCAAATTACAGAAAAGATGCCATATCATTTCTCAACTTGCCATTCATAGTGGGAGGATTATACTTTAACAAAAATCTCTGGAAAATGTCATTCCATGATGCCACTGTTCCTGATGGCAAAGTATTTAACCATGCCCTGGCACGATCTCTTAAGGAATACGAGAATAGCTTAAGTCTCAAGGTGTCTTCAGGAACATATTGTTGTTTGAATAAGTCACATACTTCTAGAAAAAGTCTTAAATGTAGTCGTGGGTTTTCAGTGGGTAATCTACCAAATTTCTCTATAGTTTGTAACATCTTGAACATTACTGGTTCCAACTTAAATTTTAAGCTTGTATAGTAGATCTGTCTATCTCGTTCATCCACCACACTTCCAACGGGAGAATTTTCATTGCGATCATTTGGATTACCATTAACATCATTCCTGTTTCCAGTTATTTTTCTCAATTCTTTTTTCTTCTCCGCAAGGTTCTATTAATCTCTACATCAAAAATGTATTTTGTGTTAGCAGGAATGCCTCTTCTTATGCACTGATGGAAAACATGTAAAAAGTAAACACACTAAGTTAAATAAAACTACTAAGTAAAATGGCGTGCGATTTTTGTACAAGTACACACGCCGGTTCAAGTAATAAAGTGATGAGTGAGTATCGTTCCCACGAGTATCGGATTAAGGCACAAAATTGGTCAAGTTATCTTAATAGGGTCAAGTTAATGTTATAGTAAAATGATTGAGAGAAATGCTATTTGAAAGACTAAGGTAAATAACTGATAATGGGTAAATAACTGGAATTGCTATGGCAAAGGTGATAATAAAAATATAAATATGGGTAGTGTTGTGTGAGTAATATATAAATGAACAAATAATCAACTAAGAATGCTAAGGCGAAGATATTTCAGTAGAGAATCAAGTATAGTGTCTATGATATTCATGTGGAAGGTTGGGATTACTCAGAATCAATCTTACTAGAAATAATGTTGTGGCAAAATCTTGATTAACTTATTGTGTAGAAGAATCCTAGAGTGGCTACCCCTTTCAAGGGCAAAACCTCAAGTCACTATCCCCGCTCATACAGGGTCTTATTACAGTAACCTGTGTAATTCCTTCTTCATAATACAAGCATCATTCGAATGTTGCTCATGCCATCCAATATTAGTTAAGTAATCTAAGCTTTCCTGTATTAAATCAACTTAACAAGAATAATATGACATCAACTATTCCTACGGATTACACTTAAACAATTGAATGGGAAGTAAAATAATCAAATTTATACCATGGAAATTAAAAACAGTTAAGTATCATCAAAGTAATCCCAACCTGATGAGATTTAACTTATCAGTTGGAAAATATAATTCGAAACCATCACCATCGTCTACAACCAAATAAGTTCACAAGAAAGCACTAAGGAAATAATGAAAGGTCGAGAAAATAACTTCTACTGGTCCACACTATAGCAGCACAATCCTGTATTAGTCGAAGGGATGACTTCCTATTCTATTCAAGATCTCTTACTCTTCTACTTCTCTCCTAGATGCCTTTTGAGGTCCCCTTCATCGTCCTTTTGTAGATAGAGTTCACCCAAATAGTTTATGTTAATCTTATCTACTTTTCTAGAGTGATTTACTGGTACGAGTTTAAATTTCAAACTGAAACATCTGTGCGTGAAACGTTTGACTCAGTCTTCTTGGTATTGTTGTGGCACTCATGTTGGCATATCATATGTACTTTGACCTAGCAAAACTTCACTTATTTATTTCTTTTCTTCAAAAACTTGTTCCTTTCCTACCACAAAACTTCCACAAAAACTAATTAAAAGCATCAAATAACTCAACATGGTCCAAGTCCAAATGCAATATAACAAATTCTAATTAAAATACCCTAAAATAAAACAAAATATACCTAAGTACAAACAATTAGCTAGGTCAAAGGCAGAAAATATAGCTCTTTTTAAGAGTTATCACACGCCACTAGTGACCATCGAAAATCTTGTTGGTTTGGCAACAAAATTACAACATGACCTCAATGAAGTCAATGATAAGTTCAAACACAGGTTCGATAGGTTGCAACAAAATCTAGAGGATTGAAATACTCGAGATTAGAAATGTGACACTGTTCTAGACACAATCAGCAAAAATTTGGAATGTCTAAGTACCAAAATTGAGCGTCAAAATCGTAATTGGGGAGATAAGGTTGATCAGCCTCGTCATCGTGCAAATAATGCTCGATGTGTCTCTCATGCAAATGATTAGACTTTGGTTAATAATGACCATGGGAAATTTTTTTTAGCTAAATCAAAATTTTCAATTCTAGAATTTCATGGAAAGAATGATCACATGACCTATTTTGATGGAAAAAGTGATCATAAATTAGTTTGTCAATTCAAGAGGAGATAGACAAATGAAAGAATGAATACGATTGAGCTATCAGCTTTTTTTCAATTTTATTGGTGTAGTTCAAAAGATCATAAGGGTTTGCAATGTCCAATTAAATATCCAACTAGAGAAGAAAATATGACTTCGTACCTTTTATTGACTCATACTTTAGTGGAAAAGAGATTTGTGATGGCGAACTTTGTGAACCAGAAAAAGATGATAGTGAGAATTTTTTCCTTGAATCTAGTGAGTTAGATGAGATAGAAATGTCATGTTCTCCTACTGAGATGTATTGTACTGAATTGAATATTCATAATACTTGTAAGGGGATATGGGAAGTGCGACAAAATCATGTGAAAAGACCGAGAAAAAAGAGACATTAAGTGATAAAAGTCTACTTAATGGTCCAAATTTGGAGAGTGAAAATCCATATGAGGTAATTTTGGAAGAGTTCTCAAATGGAAAAGGAAAAAGAAAAGTAAGAAAATACCGATACAAAAGTGATAAATGATTATATTTTAACTAACCCTAACTCAAATTTGTTTAATGGTGTTTCTTTATTACAAAATTTCAGGAATCCATTGACGGACTTCCAAATATATTGCTCTACCATCGATAGACGATTTTCCTTATGAAATAGAGAGGTAAGTTGAACATTGATACTTCTCCACAAGTGCTACAAGTTAAGAAAGGTAAGAAAACATTAGAAATTGATTTAGGAAGGCATACCTTGAATGTTTTTTTTTATAAGTATGCTACTGCTTTTGTTTGTAAAATATTTCCTTACAACATATTTTTCTCGTTCGTCAAATTATATTAAAGCTTGGTCTAAAAGTTCAATTGATTTTATGGGTTTATCTAGGTCAAGCTTACTTTTGTTGCATTCAATATGTTTATTAAATAACTTTATGCATTTGATCTTGAAACAAAATTTTCTATCTTAGACTTTAAATATGAATTTTTAAATAATATTATTAAACTTCTGAATTTTGATTATTATGTGAAATTATTGACTAATCTTTGGAAATTCTTATAGATGACCATACATATTCAAAGAAAGTTACAATTTATTTTTTACTTGGACACTTATGTGTCTGACATTTCTTTGTTTAGTTTTGATACCTTGTTTTTAAAGGAGATGTCCATGATCGAAGCTAATTTGAAGGATCGAAATAATGTCTTTAATCCTCAGATAGTTTTGGCGCAAAAAAAAGTTGAGGTAAGTATTTTTTTATTATTTATTCTAATCCATTTTCTTTTTGTGCAGTTAAAGATTTGAGGATGAATCTTCTTGAGAAAGAGGAATGATGCGAGTCTCAAGGCCCAAAATCAGGCTCGTGAACGTGATGGGCTCAAATTTCCTCAATGCCCAATAACGAGGTCAAAGGCCAAGCAAATTTGAGTAAGATTGAATGGGACCATCCAAGACTTTGTTACCAAAGCCCTAAATGCACATACGACCAAAAAAGAAAATCAAGATTCACTTTCTTGTTTTCAAGAAAATTAAGAAATCGAATCTTAGTCCAATTTTGTTGTTTCAAACAACTTCAAGAATTAAGAAAATCAAGATTTTAAATCTTGGAAATCTTGGTCCAAGAAACAAAATCTTGCAGCCAAAGCAAATTGGATTTCATGTATGAGCTTGAACAAGCCAATTTCGAGAGCAAACAGATCACAAAACCAAGTTCTTGAAAAAATAACCTATTAAGATGTCTATAAGCCCATCATGAAGTTTGGAAAGTAATTTAATTGAATATCAGGCCAAATTATCAAAGTGGCCCAAATTGTAAAATATTTAACCTATAGGTTCAATGTTATTTTAATAGGTGGATCATCATGTAATAATTCAACCCAAGGAGCCCATTTAATTCCTTAGGTCGAATTCCCATTAAAAGTCCACACTTAGAATTATTTTATTTTTTTATTTGATGAGTTGTCATGTTAGTTATTCCATCAGGGTTAGAAAAACTTATTTTGGGGGCCTATAAGTAGCATGGACATCCACCCTTATAGATGAACAATTATTTTTGTTTTTTTTAAATTAATAATAATTCTCTTTAAGTTCTTTTTCAAGAATTGCTCTCGAGTTTCTTTTAGAAGCTGTTTTAACAATTTTTTAGGTTGTGGGAATCATCTTCAAGATTTTTCTTACCAAGATCTCTTTCTTGGAGGAATTAGAGCCATTGAAAGGAGTTGTGGATTCTTAATGCTTCCAAGGCTTCTTAGGACGTAATCTTCTCTTTTCTAGCCTTCATTTATCGTTTCTTGTTTATTTTAATTTAGTTATTATTGTTTTGGCTTGCTGATTTTATTGATTTTCATTCTAGGTTAGAATTGCTTCAAGAAAAACATTCTCCTATCTTGTTCCATCAAGAAACGCATCAAAATTTGGAGTTTTAATCTTTTCTTACAGTTTCAAACATTCTTGCACAAAACATTTTACTTTTGTCTTTAAAATCACTTCTAACAAATTTGTTTTGTGTTTTGTTTTTCCAGATCTGGGTCCAAGGATAGTTTCTTTCCATCCAAGAAACCCTAATTTTTTTCTTTTAAACTTTTTACCAGCCGATTCATCTTTCTTTTGTTTTAATTTCGTTTGACTTTCCTTTGTGACAACTAATCTGTTTTCATTGTTTTTCGTTTCAGTTTACGTTCGTCTAGAGATTTAGGTTAAACCCGCAACTTAGACAAGCTACGATCCTGCTCCGCATGGATGTCGTATCATTTCGTATCACAAAGGAAACATCCTTGGTGATTTGAAGTCCACCCAACCCACCACAGTGATTTCAAGTCCACCCGACCCGCCACGGTGCTTAACGACAAGGTTTCTTCTGTGACCCATCCCTTTTCGTTTGTTGCTGCTATCACCCGATTTTGTCCTCCCCTCACCGAAATTGATATGCCACTTGTCAACTTTCCCACCCTTTATGAACAATGCCATAACCACTTAACAAATCGTCGAACCGCGACTTTACCATCTTTCTCCCAGATGCTTGGAAAATCAAAAACCTAAATAGAAATCCAAACTACCGTGCTATAAAAGTAGACATAACCGTGCTATAGAAGCAGACATAATTGTGCCATAAAAGTAGACAAAACCATTGGAAGAAAACTTTAATGGAGAAACGTTTCTTCCATGGACAAAAAGTTCATGAAAGCCTAAACACAGAAACAGAAGGAACAAATTCTTCATTTGAAAACGCGTAAAGGAACTATAAGCAAAAAGTGGTTTAACGACACCGATAAAAATACTTATGCTCGCCTCTACGATGGTTACCCCCAATCTTTTTATTCTTAAATATTGATAATTTATCATACATGATTTTTTTAGATATGTTGTTTTTTATAAAAAAAAGTATGGTTTCTCTTATATTTTATTCTTTTATAACCATCAACTATTATTTGAATTGTTTTAAAATGACGGTTCATTAATCATCATTATAAACTTAATATCATTGAGCAATTTAGTTTTGAAGACTTTATTTCACTTAGTGCTTCTATGATATTGCTTGACGCCCAAGTATCAACCACTCTACTGTATTGGCAATGTTGAATCTTAAAAGCACCAATTTTTTTAGAAGGCCATATAATGTCATTACATTCATATTCTTCTATATTTTCTCGATGTCATATTTCTTTTTCATGATACTCTCTGCTTTTTTACTTTATGTACATGTGAGCAATATAAAGAAATCAAACATTGGTTGTGTACAGGCTAATGGAAGGGTTTAAATATAGTCTTACTATTTACCTTCATTAAGTAATTGGGCTAAAAGCTTAACCCACACATGTTGCTATCGTCCGGCTCGATCTGTGTTAACATGTGTCTACGACACATATCGCGTATGTTTATTTTTGGATAAATCTTCTATATTATTTTCAAAAAATAAAGAAAAAAATCGGTCAACAGAAAATATCTTTTTTGAACTATTTTTAGAGAACTGTATTTGTTAGTTTTACCTTTTTGCCCTTGTGTTTTTATTATTTTGTCCTTCAACTAATAGTATAAATAGAAATTGTTATTTTACTAAAAATTACATTAGAGAAAGTTCTGTCTAGGAGTTTGAGTTTTAAACAAAATTGTCTATAACCCCTCTAAACTTTCGTAGAAATTCTGAGATTCTTCTTCTCCAAAAGAATTCCACCCGTCCTCTTCCCCGTCTTCAACACTCAAATTTTCCAGACCCCTCTCCATTGTATTTGGTCACTAATCTACCAAAATCAGAACTTCAGAAAAAAAAAACTAAAACAAACACACCACTCAAAAAATAAAAAAAAACAGTGAAAATCTTAAAAATTTGGAAAAACCAAAAAAACGTGCCAAAACTGTAGACGAGAGCGTACCAAGAGATAGACGGGAAAATGGTGCATCCTCAAGCCTAAAGATTTAATTTAGTGCACTTTATGCGAAAGAGCTTTATATATATATATATAAAATGAAGAGTTTTTCTTCTTTTAAGGTTACCCCAATATTAAAGGAAGGGCTGGTGAATCTATACAAATTAGGACTTTAGGAATCATAACATCATAAAAACAATCTCTTTTGAAATGATGAATCTTTTCCGAATTAATCAGATCAAGGGTAAATATCATTTATGTCATATTCATGTTTCATGATTGTGTAAGAATTACATAAATAAAAAATAATTTAAACAAGGTTAATAATTTATCATTTTAGTGTAGTTCTTTTGTATGTTTATTGGGCTGTTTTTTGGTGCGCGTGTATCATGTTAGTAGTTGTAAAGAAGTATAAAAGTCTAGCATGGCAATTATCAGTGTTGCTCAACTCACTGAACACGGTAAAACACCCCTGTGCGAGCAGCGAGTTTAAGTTACGGCGGCATCATGCTAGAGAGGTTCTTTTTCACAAAACAAGGAGATTTTCATCCGCAAGAATCTGACCCAATTACACTTCTGTCGGGCCCCCCTTCCAGGTAAAATTCTTGTCCCAGACAAGTCTGCTAGTAATTACGTCGAACATATAGTAGGCTACACGTAAAACGCGTAACCAGTACTAATCACTCTCAACTCTTCACCCATATCATTCTTATTCCTTAGTTGGTATTTCATGGGTATCGTAAATTGTGCAGTGGTAAGACCTCATTGCTGTTCCAGTTTGCAGTCAACTCAGCATCACAGTGCAGCAATGTCAATTCTAAAGTGGTTTTCATATGTAGCCGGCGAAGGCTGGAAACCAAACCCCCTTACCTTGCCCAGGCATATATACGTCTCTCAACCTACCATTATATTTTGTAATTCTGATTTAAGTTTTACTTTTCCTATGGATATCAAAATTTTCAGGGCATTGATCCAGGTTGTGATATATTTAAGCGAATAAAAATGAAGTGAGGGACCTTCCTTGGAACGACTTAGTTAATTACATTAAACAATGTTTATGAATAGCTAATTGTGTATTGAATAGTGGAATTCTGCTGTTTTAATTTCTTGAAGATATATTAATGATGATGATGATGAGGGAATCAAGAAGTACTTCGCTGCATTTCACCTGAAGGATACGTTTCCAGTTGCAGTTGTTGTTGATGATTTCGGAGATTTCTTCTATGAAAGGTATTTAAGTCCAAGCAGAAGCAGACTATTTTTCAAATCTCTTTTCAATTCCATCCATTTCTTAATAATCAGTAATACTAATTAGGAGCTGTCAAGAGAGATATGGTAATCCTCGTGGAAGAGACTTGGCAATGGTTCGGACTCTAGCTTTGTGTCACAATGCAATAATTTTTGCCAAGTACGTATATTTTAACTCACGTCATTTTGGGGCTAATAGCAAATGCTGATATATTAAAATATGTGCAGTAAAACAGGGCCTTGCAGGCTTTTATTATCTGATACGCACAATGGGGATTCTCCAAGGTCGCTATTTATCTACAAGAGGTGGATTCGCACCATTTTTACAGTCAAGGGTTGTGTTTTCAACTTTTATCTTACTTAACCTTTGCGTCACATGTAACTTCTTTATGTATATACTAAGTCTTTTTTTTTTTTTATGTTTTTGCGGTAAAGGTGATGATTCTGGATCGTTTTGTTTGAAATATAACAAGTATTCAGAAATTGGGAGCTCTAAGGGCACAAAAACAGCCAAGTACTCCGTAGCGTTTCAGTATTTGTTGTTGGAGGGGATTACTGAGGTTGATGATGAGGAGTGATTGATTTTGTAGGTGATTTGTGCAAGTTGCTTGGAGGGATTAATGATGATCGGTGAATAGTGATGATTTTCGTTGGGTTGATTTCTTTCACTAGAAATGCTCAAAGAAATCTGCAAATTGATATTATTGACAAATGTTTAATGTGCATTCAAGTTGTGCCTTAATATATAATACTTAATGTCTCATCCTAATCATGCAGGTATGTATTCGACAATGAGTTATCGAACTGAAATGTTCTTCACTGCTTCTGGTGTAGTTTTTGATAATAAATAAACTGCAGAAAATTCACCACTTTTGTTTGTTTGTTTTTTTTTTCATTTTAGACTCTAAAACTTTCATCCATTTACCGTTTCAATCCTTCGGGCGTTAAAAAAACCCAACTAGGATACTCAACCAGTCATAAATTTTCACGTGTAATGTCCTAAAAATTCTCGGTACAATAAATGATTTTGTTCTTGATCGACTTCGGTGAACTATAAAGAATTAATTTTACATTTGAGATGGGAATAATGTAGAAAATTGTAAATGTGAAAATATAGTAAAAGGATCAAATCATAAATTTTGAAATGCATGAGGATCAAAATTAAATTGACCAAATAAGGAAAATGTCAGTTAATAATGATTATTCAGCATGAGAACTACGTGAAATATGAAAATAAATAGGATTAAATAGGGATAAAAGTGACTATTAAGGAAAATAAATAGGGTCAAAGTTGTCTTATTCTTTTACTTTGTTATTTTTTATTCAATATATCTAATTAAACATTTCTAAGCATTTATAATATTAATTTTGCATTAATTTTTAAGCAGATAAAATTAATATCATTATAATAATTATGAATTTCTTTGGTCAAATTTATTTTTTATTTTTGATCTATTTTATCGAATTAGATATTCCTAGACATTTGTAATGCTTTACATTATTTGATTTTTTCTTCTTTTTAATGGATTAGTATTTAATATATTAGCAATATATATTTTTTATTTCATAACTAACCTTCAAAAATTGTCATGTATTTTCTAATATATTTTTTTAAAAATTTTACTATATTCTATAGGACACTTGTCAATCTCTAATCCTGTATGTAGAGTCTAAAAACTCTACTGAATATTTTTCCTTTTTTAAATTCTAACTAACAAATTCAATATTATCTATATCTATTTATAATATAAACCAGCTCTTAAGAAAGCCTTAGGAGCAAATGGTTAATTTATATGTATTTTAAATATTTATCTATATATTAATATTTTTAGCCTTAAAAATCTAAATTATGTATAATATGTATTTACAACTCTAAAGATTAAAGCTTGAGTAGATATAGGTTATTTGAAGATTTCATTTTGAATAAATTTGAGGAAATTTTAAAAATGAAGAATTTAATTAAATTATTTTTTAAAAAATATAGCATGATTTTCATTCATTTCAATGTATGATAATTTTAAAATAAATTTTTTTCTTCAATAAATTTCACTTTAATCTCTTCCTATGCATTTTTAAAGTTATTTTTAATTTTCTTCTCATTTATAAATTTCTTTTTGCAAAATGTAAATAAATATAAATATTAAAAATGTTAAATATGACTCATATTTTCAGTCAAATTTGAGAAATAATCTTTTAGTTAATCTCTGTTATTTGTTTCAATCAAACACTGATTAATTTAGATTATTTTATTATTATTTGACCTATGAATCTGGCCTATAAATAGGCTCTTTTATAACCTTAGAAAACACACCCATTAGATATTAGAACTCATAACACATTTAGAAAATTTTGTGTTTATGTTTTGAGGGTTCTTTGTTTTCAGATTTTCGGGGTTTAGTTTTTATCTTCATCTTTTATACTCTTCGTTCTTTTGTCATTATAGTAAAATTATCTTTGCCCGTAGTTTTTTATCCTCTTTGGAGGGGTTTTTCCACGTTATATTTGTGTGTTCAATTTCTCAATTTATTCCGCTATTTTTTTTACTTGTTGCTTAATCGAGTCGATCCTAACAAGTAGTATTAGAGCTAGTTTAATTTTCATAGATCAGCCCATTCAGAGATGGCAGGTTTGAAATTGAGAAGTTCAATGGTGAGACAAATTTCAATCTGTGGTAAGTTCGGATGATGGCAATTCTAGTTCAATTCGGCTTGAAAAAGGTTGTTATCGGGAAAAAGCCTGAGAATCTAAATAAAACAGAAAAGAGCTTGATGAAAAGGCTTTATCTGTAATCCAGTTGTGCCTCGCGAATACGGTATTGTAGGAGGTATTGATAGAGAAAACCTCATCCGCCTTGTGGAAAAATGTTAGAAACTCTTTATGCGACTAAGTCTTTGGCTAACCGTTTAGTGTTGAAACAACGTCTATTTACGTTTCGCATGAACGAATGTGAGCTTCTTAGAGATCACATCAGTCAATTCATTACTCTTTTAAATGATTTAAAGAATGTTGAGGATCATATTGACGATGAAGATCAGGCTATGCTATTATTGTGCTCTTTACTCCCTTCATACAAGTCTTTCAAGGAGACCCTAATTTATGGCAGAGAGAAACTCTCGTTCGAAGATGTGAAGGGTCATTTATTGAGTAGAGAAAAACTCGACAATGAGTTCATTTGGATAGCAAGACAGATAGGCAAGCTCCCGTTTTGGTAGCATCAAAGAAACGAGACAAAAGGTGTCGCTATTTTAAAAATTTAGGTCACGTCAAAGTAGATTGTTATAAACTGCGATATAAAAAAGCTGCTGAGAGTAACGAGGAAGATATAGCTGGTGCTAATTTGGCCAATGAAAACGGTGATGATTTCTTGTTAGTGTCAAAGAGCGATAACTCCATGCTCATGTCAAGTGGATCCTAGATTCGGGATATTCTTTTCACATGTGTCCCAATAGAGAATGGTTCTCCACATACAGTTTGGTTGAAGGTGGAGTTGTGCACATGGGAAACGATTCATCTAGTAAGGTAATTGGTATTGGTACTGTTAAAATTAGGATACACGATGAGACGATTATGACACTCTCAGATGTCAGGTATGCACCTGATTTACGAAAGAATCTCATCTCATTGAGTATTTTAGACTTGAAAGGATGCAAAATCAACATCAAGTCGAGCGGCATTAAAGTATCTCGTGGAGCTCTCGTTTTGTTAAAAGGTAAAAGAATCGACAGTCTTTATATTCTAGAAGGTTCTACAGTGACCGGTGAAAACGGATGTCCCTTGTTTGTTACGGAGTCGAAGTCAACTCGTTTGGAGTAGAGGCAACTTGGTCATAGGAGGGAAATGTATGACCGTTTCGTTGAAGAGAGGTTCTCTTTTGGATGCAGGTTTTGAAAAGTTAGGGCACTGTGTTTTTGAAAATCAGACTCGGGTTAATTTTGATTTGGCAGTGTACAAGTCGAAGGCTAGAAATCTTCTAGTTTCTAAGCACAAATTCGACTTAGTTAATTCCCTGCATAGTTCAAGATAGGCTCGTGGCGAGCTTTGGCAAAGATGGCGTTATGGAAATATGAGTCAAGATGGAGATTTGTTAAATATGACTCCTATTTTCAGTCAAATTTGAGAAATAATCTTTCAGTTAAACTCTGTTTATTTGTTTCAATCAAACACTGATTAATTTAGATTATTTTATTAATATTTGACCTATGAATTTAGCCTAAAATAGGCTCTTTTACAACCTTAGAAAACACACCTATTAGATATTAGAACTCATAACACATTTAGAGAATTTTGTGTTTACGTTTTGAGGGTTCTTTGTTTTCAGGTTTTCGGGGTTTAGTTTTTTATCTCCATCTTTTGTACTCTTCGTTCTTTTGCCATTATAGTAAAATTATCTTTGCCCATGGTTTTTTATCCTCTTTGGAGGGTTTTTCCATGTTAAATTTGTGTGTTCAATTCTTTAATTTATTCCGCTATTTTTTTACTTGTTACTTAATCGGGTCGATCCTAACAAAAAATGTCAAAAGTAGATATGACATTTTTTAATTGCTAAAATAAATCCTCTCATTTCTTTTTATTTAAAAAAAAAGCAATGGAAAAGCTAAAACTATGAAAGTTTTGCAATCTATACATTTACACTTTCAACTCCAAGCTTAAATAATTAGAGATAATCATGACCATGGATTCTCTCTGTGAAGGCAATGAAAAGACAGATGATATCTCCATTGATCCAAACACCAAGAAGGTTCGTTTTAAGGATCCGGAGCCTAATAGTGATGACGTGATGGTTGTTGACTTAACATCAGCACCAACTCTGTCCTAGAAAGATATGGTTTGTAACACCCCTTACCCGTATCCAAGGCTGGAACAGAGTACGAGGCATTACCAGACTTAACAATACACATAGACGAAAACCGGGCCATAAAATTTCATTTAATTCAAAACTTTTCGAACACATGCATAACAAACAAAGCTAACTATATCATCACATCAAAACATAGGACATGGCACGATTAATTAAACTTATAAACCATAATGGATATGGACCACATCTCATGATTTTATACGATAACTCAATGCAGACTGATATGTATGGTCAAAATCATAATAAAAATACATATCACAAACCAAATTCCTATACGTGCCACTCACTTGATATTTCTAATATTTGAATTAATTTTCCCAAAAATGATAGTTTGATAGTGTGATTTTGCCTCCGATGATCTCCAACCCCGAGCTGACCTGCCAATACTAAAGAAATGGAGAGGATGGGTAAGCTTTACGCTTAGTAAGTTCATATGAAAATAATAAGCAATTACTACCATGCTTTTCAAGATAAAACACTATAATTGTACAATTACACATATTCAGGACAGGCTGTTTTCTGGAGTCCCGGTGTAAAAAAAAATCATATCTCAAGTTAAAAAACTCGAAATCCAATTCCGTAAATTTTATATGAAACTAGACTCATATGTATACTTAATAATTTTTTTATAGAATTTTTGGTTGGGTCATTTAGTACAGTTTATTAGTTAAAGTCTTCCCTGTTTTAGGGTATGACTACTCTGACCCCTGTGCACTACGAAGCGAATTTCTCCCTGTACAGAATTCCAACGACCATGCCATTTGTTTCGCTTAAAATTAGATTCAATAAGGAATCCATCCATGTAAGATATGACTCTCAATAATTTTTTTACAATTTATGGTGAATTTCTAAATTCAAAACAGGGGATCTCGAATTCATTCAGACCCTGTTTCACAAGAATTCAACTATCACACAATATAGAATTCTTTTGCTTCCCCTGTTTCTTTCATATGAAAATAGACTCATTAAGATTTATTTCTATAATTTTTTTTTAAATTTAATTCAACTTACACAATTTTTTGTGAATTTTCAAAGTCATGCACTGTTGCTGTCTAATACTGTTTTACTACTAAAGTTCACTTTTACACAATTTCACTTAATCCATCCCATTTTACCGAGGCTCGCTCAAATATTGAGCATATTGCTCATAAATTCAAATAAACATATACTTGCACTTGTTCATCACATAATCACTTTCACATGTATTTTCATTTAATCGATTTCCCGTTGAACTCATCGGAATAATAACAGATACACAATTGCCTGCACATTTTCCCATTTCCACACTTGTAGCTGAAGCTATCTGGTATGCATAGTAGCCTGCACTTAGTACTACACATGTGACCTCACCATCTAATAAACGTAGTAGCCTGCACTTAGTACTACACATGCGACCTCACATGTAATATCCTGATTTAGAGCCTAGTCGGAATAGTGGTTTCGTGACCACAAAATCCTAGATAGAATTAATTATTTTATGATTATTTTTAGGTCTATGATATGATTGCATGATTGTGTGAAAATTTCATGAAGAAATTTTATGCATAAAGTACTTAAATTGAAATTAGGGACTAAATCGAATAATTTGTAAAACTTGCATTCTAGAAGTTTCTAGTATGAAATTATTTTGAAATATTAATTAGGAGGTCTTAAATAAAAATTTTACCAATTTCTAAGTCTATGGACAAAAATTGGACATGGATGGAATTTTTGGAAAGTTTAGTAGTAAGGGCATTTTGGTCATTTAGGGGTAAAATGAATTAAAATACAAAATTAAAAGCCAATTTTGCTCATCTTCAACCCCATGGCCGAATATAGCAAGGAGAAACCATGGCTAGGGTTTTTCAAGCTTCCAAGCTCGATTGTAAGTCCGTTCTAGCCTCGTTTTTAATGATTTTTACGTTTTTGGAGTCTCGGTAGCTCGATTTAGCTTATGCTAGCAATAATTTAACCTATGGTTTATATTTGGAAAAATACCCATAGGTGAAATTTGTGCATTTTGGTGTTTTATGATAGAATATGAGGTTTTAAATTATGTTAGACAACTTGTGCTACTCGGTTTTAAGCGAAAACTAGCAAAAGGGCTTAATCGGTAAAAATACCTAATCGTCATAAGTACATGTTAAAGTGAGAATTTGATGTTGCCATAGAAGGGAAAAATGATCAGCATGTCATAAAACATAAGAAAATAGGCTGAAGTTTAATTTACGAGATTTGGGGCAAAAGTGTAAATATGCAAAAGTTTAGGGGCAAAACTGTAATTTTTCCAAAATATAATTGGGTCAATTTGAATAATGTGAGTCCTAATTATACTATATTTTAAATGATAGAGCAAGGAAAACTAAAATTCGGGCTAAAATGGGGAAAATACCAAGTTATGGACGAAATGGTAAAAGTAGCCATTTTCGCATACGCGGTAAGTTCATGTGTAAATGTAGTAACATAATTGTCAGTTTAAGCAATTTAATGTTGTTTATATGATATGATGCTGATTATTATCATGAAATATTATGCTTTGTGGTTATTGTTGAATAATATGTAATTATGTGAATTACTTGATGAGTATGAACTATCACCGAAGTATCAATTTCGATATTCCGTGGAAGATGGCAAAGATGTGTGATCGAGGAAAACGCCCGTTTGAACCTTAGGAATAGATTAGGATACAAGTGACATGTCACTAGGATGTTTGGACATCCGAACTCGTTGAGTTGAGTCCGAGTTCACTTATGGATGTGAATGTCCGAACTCGTTGAGTTGAGTCCGAGTTCGAGAGATGTAACTAGGCATCCGAGCTCGTTGAGTTGAGTCCGAGTTCACTTATGGATGCGAACGCCCGAGCTCGTTGAGTTGAGTCCGAGTTCACTTATGGGCGGGTTACATGGTAGCTTGGCTACATATGTGGCACTTATGTGCAAACTTTCCATGTATCCGAATTATATTCCGATGTGTTCAACGGGTAAAATTCTACTCAAATGGAGGAATACTGGAGATGAAAGGGACGTATTGGTAAGTGTTGTGAAATGAATACTTTGAACAGGTATGTACTTAACCCTCGGGTTGAAAACTCGATATAACAACAATATGGTAAGATGATAAATGAAAATGTGATATGAATGTCTCGGTGATGATTATGCAAATGATGTTTTATGTTTGCTTATATAGTTGTGTTACTTGCTATTTGCATGTGAGCTTACTAAGCATTTATGCTTACTTCCTCCTTTTCATTCCTTGTAGTGTTGACAAGCCAGCTCGGAAATCGGGAACGGTCGGAGGCATGCTCACAATATATCCGTATACCATCTTGGCATAATGGCTTGCATATTTTGAGTATGGCATGTATAGCATTATAATCATTTTGTATATATGGTCTTATGATATGGTTATTGAGTGGTATGGAAATGCTTGGTAATGATTAGCCATTGGAATGGCTAATCATGATCATATTTGGTGTTATGTATGCTAAATTACTAGCTAATCCATGGAAAACATGAAATAGGTAAAATTTACCATAAAATAGATTCAGACAGCAGCAGTGATGTGAGTTTGAAAAATCATTGAAAATGGTAGAGATACAATTAGATAGTGAATAAAATATGGAATTGAAGAATTATGAGTCTATTTTCATATGGATGGAACAAAACAGGTATATGAGTTATATTTTATTAGATGTTTAAATTTTTGTGAAACAGGGCCAGAGCGATTTCTGGATCCCTATTCTGACTTTGGAAATTCACCATAAAATTTTCAAAGATAATTAGAAGTCATGATTTATATTTACAGATTCCTTATTGAGTCTAGTTTTATTAGAAACAAACGGCATAGTCATTGAAACTCTGTACAGGGAGATATCTGATTCGTAATACACAGAGGTCAGAGCAGTCGAACCCTAAAACAGGGGATATTTTAACTAATAAACTGTACTAATTGGCTTGACCAAAAATTCTAGAAAAAAATTAGTAAATAGATATATGAGTTTAGTTTCAGGGAAAATTTACAGAATTAGATTTCGAGTTTTTTAACTCGAGATATTAATTTTTAAGCGACTATGACACAGATTGTTAGCTTGACTGAAAATTTTAAAAATAAATTGTTTGAGCTGTTTAAGTAATGAATTAAGTCTGTTAACACCTTGTGTTCGACTCCGGAGACGGCCTCGGGTATGGGGCGTTACATCACAATAGATCATTCGTATAATTTTTATTCCGAAGGTTTAATCGGGAAATTTCACACTTTTCAACATTTTACTAAATTGTCCATAATCAATTTAAATTCATAATTTACATCAAATAACAATTTGATAGGCAGCCACATTTCATATGATATCAAAATATAATAACATAAAAAGAATCGATAGATTATTTATGTACGAATTTACTTGAAGTGTCGATCTCACTATCCATAGTACCAATTGTCCATTCATAGTATAATAAGACACAACTCAAATATTAAATCAGCTTTTAAGAATTTACATAACATATATCACATATTTCATATATCACTTGTCATGTATCTTCATTTTCTTGCATTTCATGTAACATTCTTTCATGTCATATTTCCACATCATAAACACCATTCCATCAACTTTTCCAATATACTAAATCATAAAATATATGCAATAATATTAAGAAATATAATTCAAACATAACATTGCATTATTATTATCATACGAACTTATCTCGATCCAGAAACAGCAATTTACCATTTTAGTCCATAACCTTGTATTTTCCCGATTTAAGCCCGAATCTCGATTTCCTTCATCTATAATATCACATTTAGCCTAATAATTAGTCACACTATTCATACGGGTCCAAAAATCATATTTTTAAAAATTTTCATTTTGACCCCTAAACTTTTGCATATTTGCACTTTTTCCCCAAGGTTCCAAAATTAAACTTCATCCTATTTTCTTATGTTTTATGACATGATGATCATTTTTCCCTTCTATTGCAACATCAAATTCTCACTCTAACATGTACTTATGACTATTAGGTATTTTTACCGATTAAGCCATTTTGCTCGTTTTCACTTAAAACCGAGTAGCACAAGTTGTCTAACATAATTTAAAACCTAATATTCTATCATAAAACACCAAAATACACAAATTTCACCTATGGGTATTTTTCCAAATATGAACCGTAGGTTGAATTATTGCTAGCATAAGCTAAATCACGTTACCGGGACTCCAAAAACGTAAAAATCATTAAAAATGAAGCTAGAATGGACTTACAATCGAGCTTGGAAGCTTGGAAACCCTAGCCATGGAGTCTCCCTTGGTATACACGTCCATGGTGAAGAAGATGAGCAAAATTGGCTTTTAATTTTGTATTTTAATTCATTTTACCCCTCAATGACCAAAATGCCCTTACTACTAAACTTTCCAAAAATTCCATTCATGTCCAATATTTGTCCATAAACTTTGAAATTGGTCAAATTTCTATTTAAGACCTCCTAATTAATATTTCAAAGCAATTTCATACTAGAAACTTCTAGAATGCAAGTTTTGCAACTTATTCCATTTAGTCCCTAACTTCAAATTAAGCACTTTATGCATAGAATTTCTTCGCGAAATTTTCACAAAATCATGAAATCATATCATAGACCTCAAAATAATCATAAAATAATTATTTCTGTCTCAAATTTATGGTCACAAAACTACTATTCCGATTAGGCCCTAATTCGGGATATTATATGGTTCTAGTGAAAGGGTCCACTATTCCTAATGGAGGTAGTGATTCAAACATTGCTGATGAAATTTTTTCCCTTCTTGAAGGTGATGTCAAGAAATCAACAGTCAATGATATTCTTGCTATTGATTTTTCTGATAGATTTCAAAAATTATTAGTCAAATACATGTCCACCTCCATGATTCTCAAGTTATTGGGAAGGAATATTGGTTTTACAACTCTAAAAAATAAGGTTTATGGACTTTAGAGACCATCTCAACCTTTTTAGATGATGGATATCGAAAATGGCTAGTTTTTAGCAAAATTCCAAAATTCAAAGATTATAAAAAGGCTTTATCATAGGGTCCATAGATTGTCTTTGGACAGTACTTAACGGTCCAGCCTTGGACAATCAACTTCAACCCAAAGAATCCCTATCCTAGTAACATTTTGGCTTGGATCAAGCTTCCAGGACTTCCTAGTTATCTCTACAAAAAAAGAGATTTTATGGGAAATTGGGGGAATGGTGGGGAAGGCAACTAAATTATATTTTAATACAGGCAGTCATTCGAGAGGACATTATGTGAGAATGGAAATCTGTATAAATTTGGAGAAACCACTGATTTCACAAGTTATTGTTAATGGAAATCTTCAACGAATTGAGTAAAAAAGTTTACAGGTTGTTTACTTTTCGTGTGGTCATTATGGTCACTCCAAGGATGTTTGTCTGCATTATTAAGCAACAAATAACAATTTGGGAGGTAAAGATCCAGCGATCAAAAATCCACAAGTTGTAACAACCCATTTTCAGTGAAATTGGAATAGTAGTTTTGGGACCACAAATCTGAGCCAGAAAAGAAATTTATTCTAATATTATTGCATGGCCCATATTATGATAGGAATGTTATATAAAAATTATGATAAGAAAATTTTACCAATTACGTGCTTAATTATGGAAAGGACCAAATTGCATAAAATGCAAAAGTTGAATTCTAATAGCAAGAAGGATCAAATAGCTATGGAATTCAAAATAAGAGGTCCTTATATGGTAGCTAGACCATTAAAGAAAAGTTAGTAGATATTTTTAGTGATTCATCCATGGAAAATTAGAAAAAGGAAATGACTAAATTGGAAACTAAAATAATTAAAAGATGATAAATGAATTAAAAAGAAATAATATCATTATATATCATCTTCTTCCCCAAAATATACATGGAAACCCTAAAAAAGAGAAGACAATCTTTCTTGGCTTAATTGGGTAAGAATTCTTGTCTCGTTTTTAATCATTTTTATATTTTTGAGATCGGGATAGTTTAATCTATCTATTTTGGGGATTAATTTGAAAAGTTATCAAAGTATAGAAATTTTTCCATAGAGGTAAATGCTGAAAATTTGAAATTTATGGTAGAAAATGAAAGGTTGTTGATAGATAAATAACTTTTACAAAGAGAATTTTCATAAAATTGTGATTTAGGGATTAAATTGAAAAGTTGTAAAACCCATGGAATAATTATGATTTTTAAGAAATTCATGGGCTGTTATTAAGGCATGCAAAAATCATTTAGGCTTAGAATAAGGATTAAATTGCATGAATTTCATTTTTCGAGCCTAGGGACAAAATTGTCATTTATGAAAAATATAGGGGCAAAATGGTAATTCTGCCTAGGATGCAAATTGAATCCAATTGAACATAAAATGTGATAAATTGATGATTAAATTCATTTATATAGATCCAGACAACTCAAATTTGAAGCTAGATCGAGGAAAAGAAAAAGTTTCGGATTAGAAGATTCTCATACACAAATAAGTGTCAAGGTAAGTTCGTGTAACCGAATTGTGTTTATTTATATGGTTGAATTGAATATGGTATGTGCTTGTATGAATTATATAAATGTGAAAAATAAATGAAATAATCATATGTTCTATCATATCCGGAAAATATTAAGTTCTGTTTGAATAATGAAATTCGACAGATATATGTGATTTCTCATATTACGTGTGGTCCTGCATATGTTGCAGACAGAATATAGCTCAGACGAGAAATCTTGTTAAAGGGCTCTTGAGCATCCTGATCGGTAGTGATTCTGCATGTGTTGCGCACTACCGCAGGTTTATGTGAGCATCCTGTTACATGATTCGATCGATTTTGATCCAGCATATAATGCAGACACAAATGTAGCTCCACGTGAGCATCCTAATATAAGCTCTTATAGGCTTCCTAACATGGCTCGCTTGAACTCCTTGTTACCTTATCTAGTGCTCTTTGATATTAACTCTCCGGAGTTATCTGTTAAGCTCTATGAGCTCCCTGAGTAAAACTCTTATGAGTTTCCTGTTTAGCCTGGATAAGTGTCCTGTTATATGGCTCATCTGAGCATCCTGATATATGGCTCGAGGGTGTGCTATCTGATTATGTGCCCTAATGGGTACCCCTGATTATGAGTTGACAGCTCACTGTTTTGTACACCTTGTGTGTACTACCTGAGTTGAGTATCCATCAAAATTTTAATGATTCAACGGATAAATCCCTGAAATATTGGGAAATTATGAGATTAAATGAATTATATCTTGAGTGTTCATGAAATACTTAAAAGTGTAACATGATGAGCTCATCCATGTTTAATTGATGCATAAATGAAATATGTGACTAACTTGCTTACTTGAGTGTATGTGAATAGGCAAATTGCCAATTTGTTGGGAAGTATGTAATTATATACTTATTTTATTGAATGCGATTGGTAAGTTTAATTCCTATTATACGAATTTACTAAGAATTAAACGCTTACTAGGTTTTATTTTCTCTATTTTATAGTGTTTGAAAGCTCGTTAAGGTTGGAGAGCAGTCGGAGAATCATTACACTATCCTCCAGCTTGTTTTGGTATAAAAGTAATCTTATTTTTATTAATCTTATTTTGATATAACAGCATGTATAGGTTAACTTGGCCTATATTGGCATGTAAATAGTTGTTTGTGACTAAGTCATTGGAATGGCTAAAAATGGATTGTTTTGGTATGTTATTATAAGGTTATATATCATGTTTAGCTTATATGTATGTGGTTTGGTTAAATTGAATTAGAGTAAAATATAAATCATTACAAGAAGGTAAGTTTGATCATATGAATATGTGATACTATTTCATACATGTTAATGATGTTAGCTTGATTTATATGACATGAATTGGTTGGAAAATGTATACAAATGTTATTGTAGGTTGAAGATTAAATTTGGGTGAGGAATAAGGCTAAGAAATGGTCTTATTTTGTCTACACGGGTAGACACATGGGCGTGTGTCTTGACTGTGTGTAACACACGGCTTGGCACATTGGCATGGGGTTTGGCTGTTTGTCCCCTGCATATTAAAGTTTAGAAACAAAATGCTCAAAATTGGGTACACGGACAGAGACACAGGCATGTGCCTCAGTTATGTGTGCTAGACGGCCTAGAATATGGGCGTTATCTTGGCCGTGTGAAACCTGCACCTAATTTGTGAAAATTAAATTGACTACATAGCCTAGCACACAAGCGTGTGGCAGACCATTTGGCACAAGTCAAAGAGTTACACGGGTAAGAACACGGGCTGGGACATGGCCATGTGCCTCACATCGAATACCCATACAACTTGAGACATGGGCATGTCACTTGGCCGTGTGAACCACATGGCCTACTCACACAGGAGTGTGACCTTTGTATATAAGAAAAAAATTAAAATTTTGTGAAAAATGTTCTAAGATCCCGATTTATTCCCGACTTGATTCAAATGCTTAAAATGGGCCTCGAGGGTCCATTCAAGGGACGATATGATTAGTTTCAGATATGAATAGTAAATGACATGAATTATTTGTAATTGTTCTGTAAACTCTAGTAATGCTTCATAACCCTGTTTCGGAGACGAATATGGGTTAGATGTGTTACACAAGTAGCTTCTGAGTCAGTGGTCGAAAATGACGAGTTCAGCCTTTAAATGTTGGGGCAGAGGAGATTAGTTGCATCTCGTATGAGCAGAATAATCATGGAAAGACTGGAAACAGGGAGGGAATTTTGGGATCAAGATTTCATGCCTTATCCTTTAATATTAATGATCGGGGAGTGATTTGGGGAAAGGGGAGAACTTTTTGGTTTTGATTAAAAAAGAGGAAAGAAATCAACATTGATGTTGGAAAAGACATTGTAGGGGGAAAAAGTCCAATGTTGGGTCACAAGTTAGTGGGAACCCTTTTTAACATTAATAATAATACTTTTTCTTCTTTAAATGTGTTTAGGTCCAATGGTCATCATAAAAGCCCAAACACCTCAGATGTGTTTAAGAATTAACAAAGTACAGGGTCTAGCAGTATACCAAGGACTAACAGGTTTATTGATGACTCTTTAAAAGATGGACAGGCCCAATTTGTCTCTGAATAGGAAAAATAATCGGTCATCTCTATTCCTGTAGGTTTCAACAATACGAACTCTCTCCATTTTAATCCAGTATTTGAAGACAAAGTAGTAGTAGTGATTACCATAAATGAAGCCTTGCTCGATAGTAATAACCACACAATAGTTACTTTCCAAGGAACTTCCATTTCGAAAATGGATGGGGTGAAAGGCGTTAATGAAAATTCCAATCCAAGGATTTCTTTTAATTCGGGTATTGGTCAGGTCAGAGGAGGAAAAAAAAAGGGGATTTAAGGGCGATTGGAAAAGTAACAAAACTCTCAAGGGGCCAAGTAATCGGTTCAAGGCAATGGTGAGTTCACGAGTCTCTCTTGTAGGTCTATGTTGATGGAGGCCGACCTAATCTCGTTTAAGTTGGATGGGCAAGATGCCAAAGAGAAAGTTACGAAAGAAATCAAGGTCCTGGGCAGTGACGTCCAAGGTCAACAGTAAGTATGTTTTATTTTTTTCAATATTTTTTCCATGAGTTTATCTATTTTATCTTGGAATATGCAGGGTTGTGTGAATTCAAAATTTCAATTAATTCTTCGTGAATATAGAAAAGAATTTAAACTAGATATTATTAGTTTGCTCGAATTAAGAGTCATAGTTTTAAAGTTGATTCTATGATGAAAAATTAGGATTGGATAGAACTCACCAGGTAGAAGCAATTGGTTTCTCGGGAAGTATTTGGCTTGGATGGAAAGAGTCCATTGACGTGGAATCATCCATAATTTATTTTGACTCGTATTTCGTCTGTACTACAATTACGACAGTTTTTTATCGCTTTCGTTTATGGTAGCCCTGACAGACAGAAAAGGAGAGTTCTTTAGAGGGATTTAAAGTTATCTATCCCTTTAGGACATTTCCCTTGGTTGGCTATTAAGGATTTCAACACCATCCTATTGGCAAAGGAAAAGAAAGGCGGTCAAGTGGCTGGTCAAATGTGCCTTCCTTTTTAGGGATTTTATGGATACAACTCAAGTTCATGATTTGGGTTTCAAGGGATACCCTTTCACTTGGCATCAGGGTACAATTTTTGAGTGTCTTGATCGGGCTCTGGGTAATGATGCTTGGATAAAGTTCTTTCCTAATTGCATGGTGTCTCATCTCCCAAGAATTAAGTTAGACCACAAGCCTATTTTACTTTTTCAATAGCCGAGCTTATCTTTACCTAAAGGTAGGCCTTTCAGGTTTTTAGCCGGTTGGTTGGAGCACCCAAGTTTTCAGGAATTTCTTTAAGATAACTGGAGTTTTGATGGTAACATGACGAGTTCTCTCACGCGTCTCACTTAAAAGCTTAAGGACTGGAACAAATGTGTCTATGGGAATATCAGTACTCATAAAAAATAGTTGATTCATAAACTTGCAAGTATCCAACTTGCAATGGACTTTTTTGTTTCTATTAATTTGGCTCACTGTGAATTAAAGACTCGAGAGGAACTAGAGAATGTTCTCTATCATGAGGAGTTACTATGGAAGTAGAAATCGAGATGTGATTGGTTAAACTTGGAAGAGTGTAATACTAAATATTTTCATAGGCGTACAATTCAGGGAAGAAAATATAATAGTATAGCGACCCTACAAAACTCAGATGGTGACTGAATTTTTGAAGCTGAAGTTTTAAAATAGGAGGCTGTTGCGTTTTTTCTAAAGTTGTATGGTGAGATGCTTTAACCTATGGGGATTTTTCCTCCGAGTGGCTTCCCACAACTTGAAAATTCAATTATTGAATTTCTTGAAAGACCTATTCTAGATTAAGAGATCAAAGGTGCACTATTTGATATGGCACCATTAAAAACACCAGGAAATGATGGCTTTCACGCTTTGTTTTTCCATAAGTAGTGGGATATTATCAGAGGAGCAATATGTAATTGGGTTAGAAAGATTTTTGAGGGCAATAGTATTGACTCAGAGCTAAATAGTACCCTAATTGTTCTTATCCCTAAAGTTGCAAACCCATAATGCTTCACAAAATTCCAATCGATAAGCCTCTGTTCTGTTTTATATAAACTTATGATGAAGGTCATAGCGACTATGTTCACGATTCTCTTTCCAAAAATCATTAGCCAAGAGCCACTGAGGTTTATTACAGGAAGAAGTATTATTGATAATGTGATTATAGCACAAGTTCTACATACCATGAGAAGTAAGGGCACAGTGGAATGGATGTCAGTCAAAATTGATTTAGAGAAGGATTACGACTGTGTTCATTGGGATTTTTTAGAAGCCTCTCTTAGAGCTGCAGCTATCCCTAATTTCCTAATCCAGGTTATAATGTTAACCATTTTGATGTCTACTATGCAAGTGTTATGGAACAGAGTCCCTACTAAAAAAAATTCAAACCTTTTAGAGGGATTTCTCAAGGATGCCCCTTCTCCCCATATATGTTCTTGTTGTGCATGGAATGGGTAGGCCACGATTTTCATTTGGTAATATCTTCTAGAGAGTGGAATCCCATTCAGTTATCTCTATGGGGCCCTACATTTTTGCACTTATTCTTTGCTGACAACCTAGTAATCTTCAGCAAAGCAAATTTGAAACATAGCAATATTGTAGGGTAGATCTCGAAAGATATGAAAGATCTCCCTCCAAGCCGTACATACGACTAATGTATTTTTTCGGGTCACAAGGTTAATGCCCAAAAAACTAATATATTTTTTTCTACAAGGGTCAAGGAGGATTTAGTGAGGAAGATTACAAATATGCTCAGCTTCCAACATGTCCATGACCTCGACCATTATCTGGGAGTCCCCCTCCTTCATCAAAGGATTACCAAAAGTACCCTTAACTTTGTGATTAAAAGAGTTCGGAAAAAGCTTTCTAGCTGGAAGGCTAAGAAACTCTCCTTCCCTGGAAGGGTCACTCTTGTACAATCGGTCCTTCTCTCCATTCCTAGCTATCTCATGCAGTCCTTAATGGTCCCAAAAGGCATCTGTGATAAAACTGAAGGATTGGTGAGAAATTTTATATGGGGATCTTCTGATGGTAGAAGGAAAATGGATTTAGTGAGTTGGGATGTTATTTGCCAACCTAGATTGTGGGGGGGGGGTTTGGATTACGGCACCTCAACTACCAGGATTCAACTTTTATGATGAAACTTGATTCTAATCTTGTTACCAAAACTTAGGCATTATGGCCTCAGGTTCTTAGAGCAAAGTATGGGGGTTAAGGATAGAGTGTCGGAATGTATCTCGCAGAGTAGAAGTTTCTTTTTTTTTTGGAAATTTATAACACTCTTAACCTGTCTCTGTCACTGGATTAGGGTTACAGAACATTACCGAATAATCGGAACAACATTTAACATCAAAACATCTTAATAAAATCATTTTTGCATTAGTTAAATAAATCTTATTAAAAACCTATCAAACATATGCATTTGGGCCTTAAATCAAGCCTTCGAGGCTCTAAAAATAGTTTAAAGCAATTCGAGACTAATTTGAAACAAATCAAAAGTTTTGGGAAAAAGTTGTAAATTTTGAAAATAAGGGTTACACGGTCGTGTGACATAGTCTATGTCGTGTAACAATCGAACAAAGAGACACACGACCGTGTCCCAGCCCGTGTCTCAACAATGGACACAATAGTTGAAGAGTGCATGCTTAATTTAGATCCTAACCTGACTAAATTAAAGGTTCATAAGAACTTTAACAAACTCTATTATCTTGCATAATTTTTAGGTTTATGTGATTAAATTGTTTCAAACCTAACCCGTCCCTGTTACTTCACATGAATTCTAAGAAACCCTTAGTTTAATATGATCAGTAAAATGCATGTTTTACTAAGTAAAAATATTCCAATTGGACTTAATTTAGTTTCAAACTCATGAAAGATCGAGTTGCCATGGAATATTTTTTTGAACACTGTTAAACATGAGAAAAATGAATTAAGTTGAAAGATGTAATTATTCTAGCCTATTCATGTTATTGATTGTTGAAGTTTGTCTTTTGTTTCTAAACTCATCTCATATATTTCATTTCATACTTTGCATTTAGATTACTTTGCATTAGGGATCATCTTACATTTAGTCATTTATTTTTACATCAATCACTCAAAAATTATTGTGTTTTTCTCACCAAATTGTTAACTTTAATTTTACAATTAATTGATTAACATACACAGTCCCTGTGGAGACGATAACTCTTTTACTTACTTATTACTTGATAATGACTGTGTACACTTGCACAAACCTACGCATTACAGCGGATGACTCCCAGTAGATAGAGACATAGATGTGATTGATTGGATTAACAGTACATCAGACAAGACCTAAGTAGAATAGATTCTAGATTTGTTTATGAATTTATTCACTTGTGACATTCATAGGGTGACATACCTTAATCTTGAGTAGATGATGGACTGTGCATGCGTGACTCGTATACTTTGATGTAAGTAAAAGCCTGAGTTGAAACAGGTAAGGAACTGAAAGCTAGTATGTTGGGTATATGACTTCTACAGTATGTAACATCATTCACAATAGTAGAATTCATAGCTCAACTAAAAGGGTAAATGATATCCTCTCATTGATACTACATGATAGTTGAAAAGGAAATGTGGCCACGGGTCATTTGTCTTTGTGATAAATGATTTGATTACTATTTGATAGTAATTGTTTTTTCATGAAGGTAAATGTAATGATTACCATTGATACAATAGTCTCATATTAGGAAAACTAATTTATCCCAAAAAGATTAATGATATATTATGAAGGAACACACCTATGACAAGGCCATTGGATGAACACTTATTAGCTAGCTTTTAAAATGGTATGTAATTAAGGAGAGTTCAGTCACAATACTATAGCGGAATGACTTCGTGACTAAATAAGTTTATAATTAATATGAAAGAGTCTCCTTCCACGATAACATTTTAAAAACCTAAACCATTTTTAAAAGCAAACTAATGCTTCATTATAGAAATTGTGTGATTTTTTTAATGTTATGCAATAAAATTAGATCACAATCTTAAAAAATTAGACAATTTCGATATAGGGACTGTAAATGTATTTGCTTTAAAATACTAAGAGGATTAAGTTTTGCATAAATGAAATCAATTTAATTGGTTATAAAAGACTTTAAATAAAGTTAATTAATTTTGGTAAATGAAAAAAACTTAATTGGCTAAAAAAGTAAATTTTAAAACACAATTAATGAAATATAATAATTTATTTAAAATATTTGTATTTAAATTAATTAATTTCAAAATACTAAATTTATTAAATTAATTAATTTCAAAATACTAAATTTATCTTTATTTACTTCAAAAGAATTTAATAATAAAAATGAAAAAAAAGTAAAATGAAAAGTACATGTACAAATCTTCAAACTTATTGTCATCTTCCATATAATAGAACTATTTGTTACTTGATATAATGTAATCAAGGGCGAAGCCAACAAATTTTTTTAGGGGAAGAAATTAAGTTGTTATTTTTTACAATAGTAAAAGTGCAATTTTAGCATTTTAATAGTCTATATCTTCATAATTTTTAAAGGATTAAATCAAAATTTTATTATTTTTAGGGACGAAAAGTACAATTTTATCTTTACTAATTTAAAATTTTAAAAATTTTAAAGAGTCTAAATAAAAAAAATTCTAATTTACATTTTGAGAAAAATTAATTAATATATGCAATTTCTTTCTCGTCTAATTACTAAAATATAAAATTTTTACCATCACAAACAACACAAAGATTTACTTTTACCATCACACATATTAATATACCTAAAAGTCAGTAAAATTTTAATATTCTAATAACCTCATTGTTGAGAAAAATTTTGCTCTAACAATGTTGATATCTTAATAAACAATAACTAATATATAATAGGTATTTAAAAGAAATCAATAACCAAGAGCATTAATGAAAAACAAAGAGTAACCTAAACATTCAATAGAATAGAAAAACTGGGATTTAATGAGAATAATTAAAAAAATATTTAATTTATTGCAGCAAGTAATTCCAATCATAAATCAACTAGACTCAAAATTGAAAAGCAAGAAAACAAAAAATGAAAACAAATGATCCTATAAGCATGAAAATATTTGAAATGCTTTCAAAAAAAATATTTTCTAATTATTAAGGAAGCATACTTGAACTAATAGGAAAAAATCAAAAGCTCATTCTTGATACACGATCCCTTCAAATTTCCACACATTAATGATGAAAAATGAGAAAGGAAGATTTAAAAATAAAATGGGTCATGTATGTAACGTATTATTTAAAGACTTTTAATGTACAATTTTTCAATGAGTATTTTAAATCAAATATTAAATCTCACTTAATTATTTTAATATTAATTTATCCATGTGTGCTAAAAAAATTAAATATTCATTATTTAATTATTTTGTTTTAAACTTTTAGATTATCTTTAATTATTTTTTTTAAAGAAAACAATCTAAAGAAATAACAAAAGATTACATAGTAGAATAGAAGGAAAATGTACCCATAACAGTATCCTTTTCTAAAATTTCTTGAATTTCTATAGGCGAGGCTTCATATAAGCATAAATCTTCCTCATTTGCGAAGGCCATTTTGGCTAAAGTGTCTGCTACCTAATTATTTTCTCTAAGAATGTGTTGTACGAACCACCTTTCTTTTGGGGATAAAATATGTTGAATTCTCCTAATGAGAGAAATTCTTGGTTTAGCTAAATTGCAATGGCAAATAACATTGACTACCTCTAGATTGTCTAACAGCATGAGCACTCTATCATGCCCTTGCTTGTGAAGTAGAAGTAAACCATCCAAAATCCTCTGTAACTCAGCAACAAAAACTGAAGACTTCCCTAGAAACCCATTATAGCCTAGTATCCACTTGCCCATTTTGTCTCACATCACGCCACCTGTAACAGATAAACCAGTGTTCATCTGAACAACACCTTCAGTATTAAGGTAGACACACGTACCTGGGAATGAAGGAGTGCAGAGAGAGGAGATCTCCTCTTCGACATAGCTATATAAACTGAGGAGAATTGAGTAGCTTAGCTAAGAGACACTTTGGTGATCTCATTTGGATCCATAGAAATCCCTTGGAAAATAAAGAGATTCCTATTTTTCCAAAGACGCCATGCTAATATAGTCCAAATAAGCAGGCCCAACTGGTATCCCTTGTGTTTTAGGTTACTTGAGAAAAAAATATGATGCTTGCCTTGGGGAATAACTTGGAGCCAAACATCCATAGTGATTGGACAATCTTTAAGAACATGTAAAACATCCTCATATTGATGACCACAAAGGGAACAAGTTTCATCCTAACCAATTTTCCTACAAACCCTCTCAGCCTTGGTAAGAAGTCTCTGTTTAAGGACAATCCAAATGAAGTGCCTCACTCTTTGAGGGTAAGGGAATTTCCACACAATATTCCAACTACATCTTTAGGATTCCACAAGGCTTTCTTCATCATCCAATTAGCACTTTTGACAGTGAAATGCTAATGATGTGGGACCAAGTATATAATCTTAACCTTCAAAGGAAAAAGGTGGTGGAATGCTAATGATGTGCTTAATAAAATCCTTTGTCAGCCAAACATGAAAAGGGTTAAGGTTCCAAGCACCATTCTCCAAAATCATCCCACTCAATTTGCAATCTTGATTAAAATTGGCGTGAGCAAGAACAAGTTTGATTAAAGGTCCCACATTAGGAACCCAATCTGTAATATCCTGATTTTGGGCCTAGTCGGAATAGTGGTTTCGTGATCACAAAATCTGAGACATAAATAATTATTTTATGATTAATTTGAGGTCTATGATATGATTTCATGATTGTGTGAAAATTTCATGAAGAAATTTTATGCATAAAGTGCTTAAATTGAAATTAGGGACTAAATCGAATAATTTGTAAAACTTGCATTCTAGAAGTTTCTAGTATGAAATTGTTTTGAAATATTAATTAGGAGGTCTTAAATAGAAATTTTACCAATTTCTAAGTCTATGGACAAAAATTGGACATGGATGAAATTTTTGGAAAGTTTAGTAGTAAGGGCATTTTGGTCATTTAGGGGTAAAATGAATTAAAATACAAAATTAAAAGCCAATTTTGCTCATCTTCAACCCCATGGCCGAATATAGCAAGGAGAAACCATGACTAGGGTTTTTCAAGCTTCCAAGCTCGATTGTAAGTCCGTTCTAGCCTTATTTTTAATGATTTTTACGTTTTTGGAGTCTCGGTAGCTCGATTTAGCTTATGCTAGCAATAATTTAACTTAGGGTTTATATTTGGAAAAATACCCATAGGTGAAATTTGTGTATTTTGGTGTTTTATGATAGAATATGAGGTTTTAAATTATGTTAGACAACTTGTGCTACTCGGTTTTAAGCGAAAACTAGCAAAAGGGCTTAATCGGTAAAAATACCTAATAGTCATAAGTACATGTTAGAGTGAGAATTTGATGTTGCCATAGAAGGGAAAAATGATCAGAATGTCATAAAACATAAGAAAATAGGCTGAAGTTTAATTTACGAGCTTTGGGGAAAAAGTGTAAATATGCAAAAGTTTAGGGGCAAAACTGTAATTTTTCCAAAATATGATTTTGGGTCAATTTGAATAATGTGAGTCCTAATTAGACTATATTTTAAATGATAGAGCAAGGAAAACTAAAATTCAGGCTAAAATGGGGAAAATATCAAGTTGTGGACGAAATGGTAAAAGTAGCCATTTTCGCATACGAGGTAAGTTCATGTGTAAATGTAGTAACATAATTGTCATTTTAAGCAATTTAATGTTGTTTATATGATATGATGCTGATTATTATCATGAAATATTATGCTTTGTGGTTATTGTTGAATAATATGTAATTATGTGAATTACTTGATGAGTATGAACTATCACCGAAGTATCAATTTCGATATTCCGTGGAAGATGGCAAAGATGTGTGATCGAGGAAAATGCCCATTTGAACCTTAGGAATAGATTAGGATACAAGTGACATGTCACTAGGATGGTTGAGCATCCGAGCTCGTTGAGTTGAGTCCGAGTTCACTTATGGATGCAAATGCCCGAACTCGTTGAGTTGAGTCCGAGTTCGTGAGATGTAACTAGGCATCCGAACTCGTTGAGTTGAGTCTGAGTTCACTCATGGATGCGAACGCCTGAGCTCGTTGAGTTGAGTCCGAGTTCGCTTATGGGCGGGTTACATAGTAGCTTGGCTACATATGTGGCACTTATGTGCAAACTTTCCATGTATCCGAATTATATTCCAATGTGTTCAACGGGTAAAATTTTACTCAAGTGGAGGAATACTTGAGATGAAAGGGACATATTGGTAAGTGTTGTGAAATGAATACTTTGAACAAGTATGTACTTAACCCTCGGGTTGAAAACTCGATATAACAACAATATGGTAAGATGATAAATGAAAATGTGATATGAATGTCTCGGTGATGATTATGCAAATGATGTTTTATGTTTGCTTATATAGTTATGTTACTTGCTATTTGCATGTGAACTTACTAAGCATTTATGCTTACTCCCTCCTTTTCATTCCTTGTAGTGTTGACAAGCCAGCTCGGAAATCGGAAACGGTCGGAGGCACGCTCACACTATCCGTATACCATCTTGGCATAATGGCTTGTATAGTTTGAGTATGGCATGTATAGCATTATAATCATTTTGTGTATATGGTCTTATGATATGGTTATTGAGTGGTATGGAAATGCTTGGTAATGATTAGCCATTGGAATGGCTAATCATGATCATATTTGGTGTTATGTATGCTAAATTGCTAGCTAATCCATGGAAACCATGAAATAGGTAAAATTTACCATAAAATAGATTCAGACAGCAGCAGTGACGTGAGTTTGAAAAATCACTAAAAATAATAGAGATATAATTAGATGATGAATAATATATGGAATTGAAGAATTATGAGTCTATTTTCATATGGATGGAACAAAACAGGTATATGAGTTATATTTTATGATATGTTTAAATTTTTGTGAAACAGGGCCAGAGCAATTTCTGGATCCCCTGTTCTGACTTTGGAAATTCACCATAAATTGTTCAAAGATAATTAGAAGTCATAATTTATATGTACAGATTCATTATTTAGTCTAGTTTTATTAGAAGCAAACGGTATAGTCATTGAAACTCTGTACAGGGAGATATTTGATTCGTAATACACAGAGGTCAGAGCAGTCAAACTCTGAAACAGGGGAGACTTTAACTAATAAACTGTACTAATTGGCTTGACCAAAAATTATATAAAAAAATTAGTAAATAGATATATGAGACTAGTTTCAGGAAAAATTTACGGAATTGGATTTCTAGTTTTGTAACTCGAGATATGAATTTTTAAGCGACTATGATGCAGATTGTTAGCTTGACTGAAAATTTTAAAAATAAATTGTTTGAGCTGTTTAAGTAATGAATTAAGTCTATTAACACCTCGTGTTCGACTCCGGTGACGGTCTCGGGTACGGGGCGTTACAAAATCATCCACCAAAAAATGTATATTGTTTCAGTTTCTGATCTAGCAAATCAAATTATCATGAAGTAGAACCTTAAATATGGATTTTGTAACAACCCGTTTTCAATGGTGTCAAAAATAGTAGTTTCAGAACCACAATTCCAATGAGTGAGTTATTATTTTAATATTTATTTAAAGTCTATGGGATTATATTAGGGTCATATTAATGTTTCGTTAAGAAAATTTGAAGTTTAAATAATTAATTAGGTAAAAAAAACTAAATTGAAAAAGATGGTTTCTAGTAATTAAATGGATGAAATGGCTTTAGAAGTATAAATTAAAGGATGTAGTTGGTAATATCACCTATTTCAACATTAGTGAATAGTTATCACAAGGTTTTAGGTGAAATTTTAATAAATTTTAAAGGTTAAATTTGTAATTAAATAAACAAGTAAAAGTTATTAATTAATGATGAATTAAAACATCTTCTTCATCAATTTGATAGCCCTAAAATCGTTCACCATTGTGAAGAAAAGGGTAGAACTTCTGTCAAGCAAAATTTCCTTGCAAGGTATGTATTCAAGCCCGGTTTTTAATGATTTTTATGTTTTTGAGTCGTATTAGCTTAATCTAGCTAGCCTGGGAGTTAATTTGCAAAACTGTTAAAGGGTGAAGGACTTGCCATGATTTTTTCTAAATGTGTTTTGATGTTAATTGATAGATTATTACTCTTGGTTGTTAAACAAACATATTTTGTTAAAGGATTTTTAGTGAATTTGGGGTTTAAAGACTTATTCATGAAAATAGTAAAATTTTATGGTAATATTATGAAATGATGATTTAAGTGGGTTAATATGAGTCCCTAAGAAATTCAACTAGCTGGTATGAAGGGTTAAAATGGTTAAGTTTCAAATTACGAGCTTAAGGACCAAATTGTGAAAAGTTAAAATATTAGGGGTAATTTCATAATTTTACATTAATATGAATTATTGATTAAATTGAATACTTGAAGTTATTTGAAGTAATTAATTGAATGAAACTATCTATTTAGATCAAGATAAACAACAATCGAATTTAAATCGAGGAAAGGCGAAAGCTTAAGATTAGTTTCTAATTTTACTTCTATGACCATAGTTATCGAGGTAAGTTCGTATGAATTATAATTGTATTAATGTTAGTTAAATGGATTATCTGTTATATTGTGTTAGTTATAAATGGACTTGAATATACATGTATTGATGCTTTAAGTAATTGACTGATAAATATTCCCATTTGAACCTTAAGAATTCTTAGGATACGAATGACATGTCATTAGGGATTTCATGTTTCGGGTCCTGGTCTTGAATGTTCTACCAATGGCTAAGGTTCAACATTTGTTGCAGATTTTCCATAGCTCGTGTGAGCAGCATTGTGCAGCTATAACTCTAACCCAAAACTCGTGTAATTAGACCCATTTCACAGCTCGTGTGAGTACTATTAAAATAGAAAAGGTTACAGTTATATTGAAAGGCACACTATGTGTGAGCATTCCTGAGTATCCAATGTAATTCTAGATGGTTCAACAGGTAAGTAAAGAAAATTGCATGGTATTTATACAATTCAAATGGTTTATGATCTTATGAAAAGGTTGATGAGTTAAATGATGTGTATATAAAATCTACTTATGATATGATTGAACTCATATGTATAATGGATGAACTTACTAACTTGTGAGTTTAATGGTGCTTGTATAGGATTTTACTTAGCTTATGGTCTTGGTAATGATATTATACATATTTTATAATATGTACTTAAGAAATGGTAAGTTATGTTGGAGTTTATATGAGCTTACTAGGAACTAGTTGCTTATGTAGTTACTTCCCTTTGTTTCGTAGATTATTGAAAGCTTGATCGATTGGAAGTTTGTCGGAGATCTGTCACACTATCCAACAACCATTTCGGTAGTTTTTGAGTATTTTGGCCAATGTTATAAATGACATGTATAGGACCTTTTATAATGGTAGTTCTTGAATGTGTTAATGGTCAATTTGGTAAGTATTTGCTTTTGATGTTCATGTTTTGTTGATAGACTTTAATGCCTTGACAAGTTAGGTCATTTTGGCCACTTTTACGTACTTGGAATATATGATCCTTGTTGATATGCTTGTGATGACATGTAAATGGTTATATGTGATGTTATTTGGTAGTTAAAGGATCTAGGTTTTATGCTTGAAATGTGGGTATATTGCTTTGATTTGATTAATGATGTTTTGGTATAAATGTGGTGCCTTTGCATGGCATATTAGTTAAGATGAAATAGGATGTTTGAAATGGTATGTTTAGATGTGATTGAACGATGTTTATGTTTATTGAATGTGTGCACAAATGGAGTGGTTGAATAGATATGTTTTGGACTTGAAATGGATTGATTTTAGGGTCAAATAATGGAGCACACAGCCTGATACACGGGCTATCACACACACGGCCTGGTGACACAGTCGTATGTCACTTGTAAATTTTTAGTATATTAAGTTAGTGTGTGACACGACCTAGCACATGGCCTGCGACACGGTCGTGTGTCATAATCTAGAGAGTTACACGGTCTGGCACACGACCTGTGACACGGTCGTGTGACCCAACTCAGTGAGTTACATGGTTTGAGACACAGGTTGGGACACGACCGTGTGTCTCTTTGTTTGATTGTTACACGACATGGACTATATCACACGGCCTGGCCACAAGGCCATGTAACCTCTGTTTTCAAATTTTACAACTTTTTCCCAAAACTTCTGATTTGTTTCAAATTAGTCCCAAATTTCTTCTAAACTATTTTTAGGGCATCAAAGGCTCGATTTGGCCTAAATACATATGTTTGATATGTAACACCCCGTACCCGAGACCGTTGTCGGAATCGACCACGAGGTGCTAACAGACATAATTCATATATGTTCACAGTCCATTTTAAAAATTTCCAGACAGCTGGCTAACTGCGTCACTGTCACCTTAAAAATCATATCTTGAGTTCCAAAACTCGAAAATCAATTTTGTAATTTTTCCCTGAAACTAGACTCATATATCCATCTACAAATTTTTTTCTAGAATTTTTGGTTGGGCCAATTAGTACAGTTTATTAGTTAAAGTCTCCCCTATTACAGGGTTCGACTACACTGACCTTCCTGCATTGCGACTTAGATAACTCCTTGTACAGGGCTTCAATACTTATTCCGTTTGTTTCTAATGAAACTAGACTCAAAAAGGAATCTATACATATATGGAATTACTACTAATTATATCTGGTTAATTTATAATGAATTTCCAAAGTGAGATCAGGGGATCCAGAAATCGCTCTGGCCCTGTCCCACGAAAACTTAAATATCTCTTAAATTACAACTCATATGACCGTTTCGTTTCTTCCATATGGAAGTAGATTCATCAAGGTTTGGTTACATAATTTATTCATTATTTAATTCCATTCCTACTATTTTTAGTGATTTTTCAAATTCACACCACTGCTGCTGTCAGCATCTGCCTTTAAGGTAGTCCTTACCTTTTACATAGTTTCCATGATTCAACTAACCCTTTAGTATATATAGCACAAGGTATAATCGTGATTAACCATTCCAATGGCCAATCATTGCCAAGCATATCCACACCTCTCAATAACCATATACATACAAAATGATTATAACATTATGCTCAAAAATATATATAAGCCATTTTCGCATGGCTATCCAAATTTGTACAATACCGAAAGGTACATGACCAACATCAAAAAGGGTAGTCCTATACATGCCATTTCAGAGTTCAACCAAAAGTGTACCAAAAAGGGGCTTTGATAGTGTGGATGACTTCGACTTCGACAATCCCGAGTCCGATAGCTGACGAACCAAAATCTATAAAACAGAGAGTCAAAGAAACGGAGTAAGCATTTAATGCTTAGTAAGTTTTGAGCCATGAAATTAGACACAACTAAAGTATAGCATTCATATGGCTAAACGGATAATTTCATATGCTCAAATTCTCAATATCATACTTACTTCACATTACCAACCCTTATATTCATACACAAAAGATCAACTTAGCCAAAGGCCGGTAGCTCATTTATCGACTGAACGAATACTATTTGTAAGGAAACAACCAATTCAATGCATATACGAAACATACCTCATCGCTGGGGTTTTACGAGCGTATTAATTGAAATTATTACAGCAAGATCACTTATTCCCAAGCCAAGTACCTTCGGGATTTAACCGGATATAGCTACTCGCTCAAATGCCTTCGGGACATAGCCCGGATATAGTAACTCGCACCAATGCCTTCGGGACTTAGCCCGGATATAGTAACTCGCACAATTGCCTTCGGGACTTAGCCTGGATATAGTAACTCGGACAAATGCCTTCGAGACTTAGCCCAAAACTAGTAATTAGAGCAAATGCCTTCGGGACTTAGCCCGGTTATCGTCCGAATATTCATGCACATATCAATAAATCATGACACATCTATATTTCATTTTCATAATTAGAGTTCAAACACAAGTCACGTATTAAGCATTCCCATTTTCGGCTCACTAGCCACATACAAACAGCATGGTTTAGTTTGCTTTATGACACGATCTCTATGCACATACGGCTACCCGTCATATGTATAGACTAATTAACTCAACATATAATTCAAGTAGAATCATCATATCACCGTATATTTGTTATGCTCATACATCATGACTTAATCAAATCATAACTAAATCTCATTGCTCGAAAACTTACCTCGGATGTTGTCGAACGATTTCGATGGCTATTCGACCACTTTTTCCTTCCCTTTATAGGATTTAGTTCCCCTTTGCTCTTGAGCTTAATTTAACAAATAAATTGATTTAATCATTTGAGCATCAAAAGAGGAACTCAAGGTACTTAGCCCATATATATATACATTAGACATTAAAGTCACATACATATGAAATCATGAATCAACTCAACATATTAGCCCACACTCTCTCTTAGCCGATTGTCTAAACCAAGATAAAAGCATCAGTATGCTTGCCTCTAACCGAATACATGCAACACCAATCTTCTTCATGTGGCCGAATATGCTTGTCTATGTTGAGGCCGATTATATGCTTAATACTTCCTACAAGTATGGTTACTTGTATTGACTACATATCATTTTGTTTCAAGTTCAAAACTCGACTAATACGCATATATACACTAGTAATCAAATACTAACATTTTGCACTTCACTTTACTGCCATTTCACATCTACTTTCTACCATGGCCGAATGCATCAAGACACCATACCATTCAATTTTGGTCATGGGTTACACAAAGAACTTAATGTCTAAATCAAAAATGCCAAAAAGAAAATCCAAGAGTCATCAATCACCATCACATGTATCATTACAAAGCTTCACACTTATCATGCAAATGACATCAACACAAATCCACCTTAGCCGAAACTTGACTCATCTTCATGCCTCATCACCACAACATCAAACATCAACCAAGAAGACAACACCCATGGTCGAATATCATCTCCATCTCATAGCAAAGATTTAAACCATGGGCTAGGTAGAACTCAGACTAACAACTAAAAACATGCATGAATCTCATGGACAACATCATACATACCTTAGTCTAGTAACCCACCATAGCCGATTTTCTCAAAGCTCTTCCCCCTTCTTCTCTTTCTCCCATTCGGCCAAGAACAACATGAGAACTTCTTTTTTTTTTCAATTCACGGCAATGGGGGGGCAACCACACACATTTTTTTTGTCATCATTTACCTTCCCATTATTATTTTATTGCCCATACCCCTTATTTTATTTTTCCTAACATAAATCACTAACATAACATGTTTATGACATGCTTTGCCCATAACATTTTGTCTATCTTAATGTCATGGCCGGCCACTACTTCTTAAGGGGGAAATTGACATGCAAGTCCACCCTTTTGATTTCATGCACTAATAGATCCTTATAGATCGACCTATCACATTTCAAAAGTGTCACACATAAGTCCTATTAGCTAAATTCACATGCAATTGACTAAATCGAAGCTTAAAACTTTCACACATTCATATTCACATATTTTAGACAATAATCATTATATTCAAATAACTTGGTAACTCGGTTTAGCGGTCCCGAAACCGCTTTTCGACTAGGGTAACTTTAGGGCTGTCACAACTCTCCCCCACTTAAGAAATTTTCGTCCCCGAAAATCTTACCGGTAAATAGGTTTGGGTATCGTTCTTTCATGGCATTCTCGGTTTCTCAAGTAGCTTCTTCGATCCCGTGTTTGAGCCACAACACCTTTACTAATGGAACCCTTTTGTTTCGCAACTCTTTCACTTCACGAGCTAGGATACGAATCGGTTCTTCTTCATAACTCATATCGGATTGAATTTCAACCTCTGATGGATTAATTACGTGTGACGGATCAGATCTATAACGTCGAAGCATCGAAACATGAAAGACGTCGTGAATCTTTTCAAGTCCAGGGGGAAAAATTAATCTATACGCAATTGGACCAACTCGTTCGGAGATTTTGTACGGTCCAATGAATCTCGGACTCAACTTGCCCTTACGGCCAAATCTAAGTATCTTTTTCCAAGGTGAAACTTTAAGAAACACTTTATCTCCCACCTAATATTCAATGTCTTTTCGTTTAAAATCCGCATACGATTTCTGACGATCTGCGGCTGCCTTCAGACTTTCACGGATTACTTTTACTTTCTGTTCAGCATCTCTAATCAAATCAACTCCGAAAATTTTACTTTCACCGAACTCGGTCCAAAACAATGGTGTACGGCATTTTCGACCGTACAAAGCCTAGTAAGGCACCATCTTAATGCTTGACTGAAAACTATTGTTGTAAGCGAACTCAATCAAAGGTAGATACCATTCCCATGAACCACTAAACTCAAGGATGCAGCATCTCAACATATCCTCGAGTATCTGAATTATCCGCTCGGATTGACCATCGGTTTGGGGATGAAAAGCGGTGCTAAAATGCAACTTGGTACCCAAAGCTTCTTGCAATTTCTTCCAAAATCGCGAGGTGAATCTCGGATCTCTATCCGACACAATAGAAATGGGCACCCCGTGTAATCTCACAATCTGAGAAACATACAATTCAGCTAGTTTATCCAATGAAAAATCCGTACGTACGGGAATAAAATGAGCCGACTTAGTCAGTCTATCAACAACAACCCAAATCGCATCTTTCTTACTTGTCGACAATGGCAACCCAGACACAAAATCCATCGTGACTCGATCCCATTTCCATTCAGGTACCATGATCGGCTGGAGTAAACCCGTAGGCACTTGATGTTCCGGCTTCACTTGCTGACATATTAAACACTTCGAAACAAAATCGGAAACGTCTCGTTTCATACCATGCCACCAAAACTGACGTCTCAGGTCGTTGTACATTTTCGTACTCCCCGGGTGAATTAACATTCGGCTACAATGAGCTTCGTTCAGAATCATCGTAATAAGTTCTAAATTTCTTGGGACACACAAACGGCTTCTGAACCTCAAACAATCGCCATCGTCAATTTGAAACTCTGATTCCATGTTCGAAACACATTCAGCCCGTTTTGCAACCAATTCATCATCGACTTTCTGAGCTTCACGAATTTGATGAATCAATAATGGTTTGGCCTTTAATTCAGCTACTAACACATTGTCGGGTAGAACAGACAAGTGTACATTCATCGTTCGTAAAGCAAGCAGTGATTTCCGGCTTAAGGCGTACGCAACCACATTAGCCTTTCCCGGGTGATAATCAATGACAAGCTCATAATCTTTCAACAACTCAAGCCAACGCCTTTGTCGCAGATTCAAGTCTCTTTGAGTCATCAAATATTTGAGACTTTTGTGATCCGAAAATACAAGGCACTTCTCACCAAATAAGTAATGTCGCCATATTTTCAAAGCGAATACGATGGCAGCTAATTCGAGATCATGGGTTGGATAATTTTTCTCATGTGGCTTCAATTGCCTCGACGCATAAGCTACAACTCGACCTTCTTGCATCAATACACAACCCAACCCAAGTAAGGATGCATCACTGTAAATGACGAACTCCTTGCCTGATTCGGGCTGCACTAGTACTGGAGCTTCCGTCAAATGGGTTTTCAATTGATCGAAACTTTTCTGACACCTTTCCGTCCATTCAAACTTAACATCTTTCTGAAGTAGCTTCGTTATTGGTGTGGCTATCATCGAGAAACCTTTTACAAACCGTCGGTAGTAACCGGCAAGTCCCAAAAAGCTCCGAACTTCAGTAATATTTCTCGGAGGCTTCCAGTTAAGTATGGCTGAAATTTTGCTCGGATCAACTCGAATACCCGATGCGGATACCACATGGCCCAAGAAGCTCACCTCTCTTAACCAGAACTCACACTTACTGAACTTAGCATATAACTGCTTATCTCGTAAAATCAGCAACACTAATCTCATTTGCTTAGCATGCTCGATTTCATCTCTTGAGTAGACCAAGATGTCATCGATAAACACAACTACAAACCGATCCAAATACGGTCTAAAGATCCGATTCATCAAATCCATAAATACGGCAGGGGCATTAGTGAGCCCAAACAGCATCACTAAGAACTCGTAGTGACCGTATCTCGTTCTGAAAGCAGTTTTGGGTATATCCGAATCTCGAATTCGCAACTGATAATAACCCGATCTCAAATCTATCTTTGAAAACACTAAGGCTCCCTTTAGTTGATCAAACAAATCATCAATGCGCGGTATCGGATATTTATTCTTTATTGTCACCTTATTCAGCTGACGATAGTCGATGCACAACCTCATGGTTCCGTCCTTCTTTTTCACAAACAATACTGGTGCACCCCAAGGTGAGAAACTTGGTTGAGCGAAACCTCTATCCGTCAACTCTTGCAACTGAGCTTTCAATTCCTTTAATTCCGTTGGTGCCATACGATACGGAGCTATCGAAATCGGTGTAGTCCCAGGTAGAAGCTCGATGCCAAACTCTACCTCCCGAACAGGTGGTAAACTCGGTAATTCTTCGGGAAAAACATCCGGGTATTCACAAACCACTGGCACAGATTCAGGCTTCTTTGCTCCCATATCAGCTTTTCTTTGCTCCATTCTGAGCTCCTCGGCTTTGTAAGCTCGCTCGACAAGTGCCACAAATTCTCGGATTTCCAAGATGCCAACATACAGCTTTATATCATCATTCAGTCCATCCTCGAAACGTTTACACATTACGGCTTCTGAGGAAATGCATTCTCGTGCGTATCGGCTAAGCCTCACAAATTTTCGTTCATAGTCGGTAACCGACATGGAACCTTGTTTAAGTTCAAGAAATTCCTTCCGTTTTTGATCCATAAATCTCTGACTAATATACTTTTTTCGAAACTCGGTTTGGAAAAACTCCCAAGTTACTTGCTCTTTGGGCACAACAGAAGTCAATGTATTCCACCAATAGTAGGCAGAATCACGTAGCAAGGAGATAGTACACTTTAGGCACTCATTGGGTGTGTAAGATAGCTCATCGAGTACCTGAATAGTGTTGTCCAACCAAAATTCAGCTTGCTTGGCATCATCGCTATCCGTAGCCTTAAATTCAGTAGCCCCGTGTTTTCGGATTCTGTCAACTGGGGGCTTATTTGACCTTATTTGGTCAGTTGCCGGAGGTATTGTAGGTGCGGGGGCGGCATTAGTCGGGAATGGAGGTTGTGGAACAGCCGTATTAGTTCGAATGTATTGGTTGAACCAATCATTCATCACGCTATAAAAAGCTTGCCTAGCCTCGTCATTCGGATTGCTAGCAATAGGTTGAGAGTCCGCCGGCGCTGTCCCTTGTGCGGGAGCAGGCGCTACACTCTCAAGATCATCAGCTACCGCTCGGTCGGGATCGGGATCCATTATTATAAATAAACACATTTGCAAATGTCAGAAATCACCACACTATCAAATAATCACAAAATGGCATGTATAGCTAGACCCAAATGTATTACGGTAGTCCTAGAATCGACTAAACCGTAGCTCTGATACCAATAAAATTGTAACACCCCGTACCCGAGACCGTTGTCGGAATCGACCACGAGGTGCTAACAGACATAATTCATATATGTTCACAGTCCATTTTAAAAATTTCCAGACAGCTGGCTAACTGCGTCACTGTCACCTTAAAAATCATATCTTGAGTTCCAAAACTCGAAAATCAATTTCGTAATTTTTCCCTGAAACTAGACTCATATATCCATCTACAAATTTTTTTCTAGAATTTTTGGTTGGGCCAATTAGTACAATTTATTAGTTAAAGTCCCCCCTGTTACAGGGTTCGACTACACTGACCTTCCTGCATTGCGACTTAGATAACTCCTTGTACAGGGCTTCAATACTTATGCCGTTTGTTTCTAATGAAACTAGACTCAAAAAGGAATCTATACATATATGGAATGACTACTAATTATATCTGGTTAATTTATAATGAATTTCCAAAGTGAGATCAGGGGATCCAGAAATCGCTCTGGCCCTGTCCCACGAAAACTTAAATATCTCTTAAATTACAACTCATATGACCGTTTCGTTTCTTCCATATGGAAGTAGATTCATCAAGGTTCGGTTACATAATTTATTAATTATTTAATTCCATTCCTAATATTTTTAGTGATTTTTCAAATTCACACCACTGCTGCTGTCAGCATCTGCCTTTAAGGTAGTCCTTACCTTTTACATAGTTTCCATGATTCAACTAACCCTTTAGTATATATAGCACAAGGTATAATCGTGATTAACCATTCCAATGGCCAATCATTGCCAAGCATATCCACACCTCTCAATAACCATATACATACAAAATGATTATAACATTATGCTCAAAAATATATATAAGCCATTTTTGCATGGCTATCCAAATTTGTACAATACCGAAAGGTACATGACCAACATCAAAAAGGGTAGTCCTATACATGCCATTTCAGAGTTCAACCAAAAGTGTACCAAAAAGGGGCTTTGATAGTGTGGACGACTTCGACTTCGACAATCTCGAGTCCGATAGCTAACGAACCAAAATCTATAAAACCGAGAGTCAAAGAAACGGAGTAAGCATTTAATGCTTAGTAAGTTTTGAGCCATGAAATTAGACACAACTAAAGTATAGCATTCATATGGCTAAATGGATAATTTCATATGCTCAAATTATCAATATCATACTTACTTCACATTACCAACCCTTATATTCATACACAAAAGATCAACTTAGCCAAAGGCCGGTAGCTCATTTATCGACTGAGCGAATACTATTTGTAAGGAATCAACCAATTCAATGCATATACGAAACATACCTCATCGCTGGGATTTTACGAGCGTATTAATTGAAATTATTACAGCAAGATCACTTATTCCCAAGCCAAGTACCTTCGGGATTTAACCGGATATAGCTACTCGCTCAAATGCCTTCGGGTCATAGCCCGGATATAGTAACTAGCACCAATGCCTTCGGGACTTAGCCCGGATATAGTAACTCGCACAATTGCCTTCGGGACTTAGCCCGGATATAGTAACTCGCACAAATGCCTTTGGGACTTAGCCCGGAACTAGTAATTAGCGCAAATGCCTTCGGGACATAGCTCGGTTATCGTCCGAATATTCATGCACATATCAATAAATCATGACACATCTATATTTCATTTTCATAATTAGAGTTCAAACACAAGTCACGTATTAAGCATTCCCATTTTCGGCTCACTAGCCACATACAAACAGCATGGTTTAGTTTTCTTTATGACACGATCTCTATGCACATACGGCTACCCGTCATACGTATAGACTAATTAACTCAACATATAATTCAAGTAGAATCATCATATCACCGTATATTTGCTATGCTCATACATCATGACTTAATCAAATCATAACTAAATCTCATTGCTCGAAAACTTACCTCGGATGTTATCGAATGATTTCGATGGCTATTCGACCACTTTTTCCTTCCCTTTATCGGATTTAGTTCCCCTTTGCTCTTGAGCTTAATTTAACAAATAAATTGATTTAATCATTTGAGCATCAAAAGAGGAACTCAAGGTACTTAGCCCATATATATACATTAGACATTAAAGTCACATACATATGAAATCATGAATCAACTCAACATATTAGCCCACACTCTCTTTTAGCCGATTGTCTAAGCCAAGATAAAAGCATCAATATGCTTGCCTCTAACCGAATACATGCAACACCAATCTTCTTCATGTGGCCGAATATGCATGTCTATGTTGAGGCCGATTATATGCTTAATACTTCCTACAAGTATGGTTACTTGTATTGACTACATATCATTTTGTTTCAAGTTCAAAACTCGACTAATACGCATATATACACTAGTAATCAAATACTAACATTTTGCACTTCACTTTACTGCCATTTCACATCTACTTTCTACCATGGCCGAATGCATCAAGACACCATACCATTCAATTTTGGTCATGGGTTACACAAAGAACTTAATGTCTAACTCAAAAATGCCAAAAAGAAAATCTAAGAGTCATCAATCACCATCACATGTATCATTACAAAGCTTCACACTTAGCATGCAATGACATCAACACAAATCCACCTTAGCCGAAACTTGACTCATCTTCATGCCTCATCACCACAACATCAAACATCAACCAAGAAGACAACACCCATGGCCGAATATCATCTCCATCTCATAGCAAAGATTTAAACCATGGGCTAGGTAGAACTCAAACTAACAACTAAAAACATGCATGAATCTCATGGACAACATCATACATACCTTAGTCTAGTAACCCACCATAGCCGATTTTCTCAAAGCTCTTCCCCCTTCTTCTCTTTCTCCCATTCGGCCAAGAACAACATGAGAACTTCTTTTTTTTTTCAATTCACGGCAATGGGGGGCAACCACACACATTTTTTTTGTCATCATTTACCTTCCCATTATTATTTTATTGCCCATACCCCTTATTTTATTTTTCCTAACATAAATCACTAACATAACATGTTTATGACATGTTTTGCCCATAACATTTTGTCTATCTTAATGTCATGGCCGGCCACTACTTCTTAAGGGGGAAATTGACATGCAAGTCCACCCTTTTGATTTCATGCACTAATAGATCCTTATAGATCGACCTATCACATTTCAAAAGTGTCACACATAAGTCCTATTAGCTAAATTCACATGCAATTGACTAAATCGAAGCTTAAAACTTTCACACATTCATATTCACATATTTTAGACAATAATCATTATATTCAAAAAATTTGGTAACTCGGTTTAGCGGTCCCGAAATCGCTTTCCGACTAGGGTAACTTTAGGGCTGTCACAACTCTCCCCACTTAAGAAATTTTCGTCCCCGAAAATCTTATCGGTAAATAGGTTTGGGTATCGTTCTTTCATGGCATTCTCGGTTTCCCAAGTAGCTTCTTCGATCCCGTGTTTGAGCCACAACACCTTTACTAACGGAACCCTTTTATTTCACAACTCTTTCACTTCACGAGCTAGGATACGAATCGGTTCTTCTTCATAACTCATATCGGATTGAATTTCAACCTCTGATGGATTAATTACGTGTGACGGATCAGATCTATAACGTCGAAGCATCGAAACATGAAAGACGTCGTGAATCTTTTCAAGTCCAGGGGGAAAAATCAATCTATACGCAACTGGATCAACTCGTTCGGAGATTTCGTACGGTCCAATGAATCTCGGACTCAACTTGCCCTTATGGCCAAATCTGAGTATCTTTTTCCAAGGTGAAACTTTAAGAAACACTTTATCTCCCACCTAATATTCAATGTCTTTTCGTTTAAAATCCGCATACGATTTCTGACGATCTGCGGCTGCCTTCAGACTTTCACGGATTACTTTTACTTTCTGTTCAGCATCTCTAATCAAATCAACTCCGAAAATTTTACTTTCACCGAGCTCGGTCCAAAACAATGGTGTACGGCATTTTCGACCGTACAAAGCCTAGTAAGGCGCCATCTTAATGCTTGACTGAAAACTATTGTTGTAAGCGAACTCAATCAAAGGTAGATACCGTTCCCATGAACCACTAAACTCAAGGATGCAGCATCTCAACATATCCTCGAGTATCTGAATTATCCGCTCGGATTGACCATCGGTTTAGGGATGAAAAGCAGTGCTAATATGCAACTTGGTACCCAAAGCTTCTTGCAATTTCTTCCAAAATCGCAAGGTGAATCTCGGATCTCTATCCGACACAATAGAAATGGGCACCCCGTGTAATCTCACAATCTGAGAAACATACAATTCAGCTAGTTTATCCAATGAAAAATCCGTACGTACGGGAATAAAATGAGCCGACTTAGTCAGTCTATCAACAACAACCCAAATCGCATCTTTCTTACTTGTCGACAATGGCAACCCAGACACAAAATCCATCGTGACTCGATCCCATTTCCATTCAGGTACTATGATCGGCTAGAGTAAACCCGTAGGCACTTGATGTTCCGCCTTCACTTGCTGACATATTAAACACTTCGAAACAAAATCGAAAATGTCTCGTTTCATACCATGCCACCAAAACTGACGCCTCGGGTCGTTGTACATTTTCGTACTCCCCGGGTGAATTGACATTCGGCTACAATGAGCTTCGTTCAGAATCATCGTAATAAGTCCTGAATTTCTTGGGACACACAAACGGCTTCTGAACCTCAAACAATCGTCATCGTCAATTTGAAACTCTGATTCCATGTTCGAAACACATTCAGCCCGTTTTGCAACCAATTCATCATCGACTTTCTGAGCTTCACAAATTTGATGAATCAATAATGGTTTGGCCTTTAATTCAACTACTAACACATTATCGGGTAGAACAGACAAGTGTACATTCATCGCTCGTAAAGCAAGTAGGGATTTCTGGCTTAAGGCGTACGCAACCACATTAGCCTTTCCCGGGTGATAATCAATGACAAGCTCATAATCTTTCAACAACTCAAGCCAACGCCTTTGTCGCAGACTCAAGTCTCTTTGAGTCATCAAATATTTGAGACTTTTGTGATCCGAAAATACATGGCACTTCTCACCAAATAAGTAATGTCGCCATATTTTCAAAGCGAATACGATGGCAGCTAATTCGAGATCATAGGTTGGATAATTTTTCTCATGTGGCTTCAGTTGCCTCGACGCATAAGCTACAACTCGACCTTCTTGCATCAATACACAACCCAACCCAAGTAAGGATGCATCACTGTAAATGATGAACTCCTTGCCTGATTCGGGCAGCACTAGTGCTGGAGCTTCCGTCAAATGGGTTTTCAATTGATCGAAACTTTTTTGACACCTTTCCGTCCATTGAAACTTAATATCTTTCTGAAGTAGCTTCGTTATTGGTGTGGCTATCATCGAGAAACCTTTTACAAACCATCGGTAGTAACCGGCAAATCCCAAAAAGCTCCGAACTTCAGTAATATTTCTCGGAGGCTTCCAGTTAAGTATGGCTGAAATTTTGCTCAGATCAACTCGAATACCCGATGCGGATACCACATGGCCCAAGAAGCTCACCTCTCTTAACCAGAACTCACACTTACTGAACTTAGCATATTACTGCTTATCTCGTAAAATCTGCAACACTAATCTCAGGTGCTTAGCATGCTCGGTTTCATCTCTTGAGTAGACCAAGATGTCATCGATAAACACAACTACAAACAGATCCAAATACGGTCTAAAGATCCGATTCATCAAATCCATAAATACCGCAGTGGCATTAGTGAGCCCAAACGGCATCACTAAGAACTCGTAGTGACCGTATCTCGTTCTGAAAGCAGTTTTGGGTATATCTGAATCTCGAATTCGCAACTGATAATAACCCAATCTCAAATCTATCTTTGAAAACACCGAGGCTCCCTTTAGTTGATCAAACAAATCATCAATGCGCGGTATCATATATTTATTCTTTATTGTCACCTTATTCAGCTGACGATAGTCGATGCACAACCTCATGGTTCCGTCCTTCTTTTTCACAAACAATACTGGTGCACCCCAAGGTGAGAAACTTGGTCGAGCAAAACCTCTATCCATCAACTCTTGCAACTGAGCTTTCAATTCCTTTAATTCCGTTGGTGCCATACGATACGGAGCTATCGAAATCGGTGTAGTCCCAGGTAGAAGCTCGATGCCAAACTCTACCTCCCGAACCGGTGGTAAACTGGGTAATTCTTTGGGAAAAACATCCGGGTATTCACAAACCACTGGCATAGATTTAGGCTTCTTTTCTAACTCCTTGTTATCAAGTACATACGCAAGGTATGCTTCACACCCTTTTCTTACATATTTGTGAGCCAACATTGATGATATTACAGCTGGCAACCTATTCAAGTCAGTAGACTCAACTCGGATTATCTCGTTATTTACACACCTCAGATCGATGGTTTTTCTTTTGCAATTTACAATTGCATCATGTACGGTCAACCAATCCATACCGAGGATAACATCAAACTCGTCAAACAGTAAAAGCATCAAATCGGCCGAAAAACAGGAACCTCGGATTACTAGGGGACATTTCTTGCACACTTTGTCGACAAGCACGTATCGACCCAAAGGATTTGACACCCGAATTACAAACTCAGTAGACTCAACAGGTAGAGTCTTATTGGATGCTAAGGTTTCACTTATATAAGAATGAGTAGAACCAGGGTCAATCAAAGCAATCACATTAGTATTAAAGAGAGTAAAAGTACCGGTAATAACATCTGGCGAGGAAGCATCCTAGCGTGCGCGTATAGCGTAAGCTCTAGCAGGAGCACGAGCCTCAGATCTGGTTGTAGCATCTCTAGATCCTCTCTGACCGCCACTAGCATTGCCCGTATTCCTAGATGGTCTACCCCGAGCAGTAGTAGCGCTAGGTTTTCCACTCTGATTTACGTTCTGTTCAGACAATCTCGGGCAATCTTTAATAAAGTGGTCGGCTGACCCACACTTGTAACAGGAGCGGTCATGGAATCTACAACTCCCCGAGTGCCGTTTACCACAATACTGACACTCCGTTCTGTCTCGACGATCATTTCCAACACTGGCGACCGAAGTGACTCGTGCACTCACAGGGGGTCGATCACGGTCTCGTCTAGAAAAACCCGAAGTGTCTCTAGATCGGCCCAAATCATCTCTAAACTTTTTCGATGACTGTTGAAAGGGCCTCCCCGAAGACCTCTTACGAAACTCCTTTGCTCCCATAACAACTTTTCTTTTCTCCATACTGAGCTCCTCGGCTTTGCAAGCTCGCTCGACAAGTACCACAAATTCTCGGATTTCCAAGATGCCAACATACAGCTTTATATCATCATTCAGTCCATCCTCGAAACGTTTACACATTACGGCTTCTGAGGAAATGCATTCTCGTGCGTATCGGCTAAGCCTCACAAATTTTCGTTCATAGTCGGTAACCGACATGGAACCTTGTTTAAGTTCAAGAAATTCCTTCCGTTTTTTATCCATAAATCTCTGACTGATATACTTTTTTCGAAACTCAGTTTGGAAAAACTCCCAAGTTACATGCTCTTTGGGCATAACAGAAGTCAACGTATTCCACCAATAGTAGGCAGAATCACGTAGCAAGGAGATAGTACACTTTAGGCACTCATCGGGTGTGCAAGATAGCTCATCGAGTACCCGAATAGTGTTGTCCAACCAAAATTCAGCTTGCTCGGCATCATCGCTATCCGTAGCCTTAAATTCAGTAGCCCCGTGTTTTCAGATTCTGTCAACTGGGGGCTTATTTGACCTTATTTGGTCAGTTGCCGGAGGTATTGTAGGTGCGGGGGTGGCATTAGTCGGGAATGGAGGTTGTGGAACAGCCGTATTAGTTCGAATGTATTGGTTGAACCAATCATTCATCACGCTATAAAAAGCTTGCCTAGCCTCATCATTCGGATTGCTAGCAATAGGTTGAGAGTCCGCCGGCGCTGTCCCTTGTGCGAGAGCAGGCGCTACACTCTCAAGATCATCAGCTACCGCTCGGTCGGGATCGGGATCCATTACTATAAATAAACACATTTGCAAATGTCAGAAATCACCACACTATCAAATAATCGCAAAATGGCATGTATAGCTAGACCCAAACGTATTACGGTAGTCCTAGAATCGACTAAACCGTAGCTCTGATACCAATAAAATTGTAACACCCCGTACCCGAGACCGTTGTCGGAATCGACCACGAGGTGCTAACAGACATAATTCATATATGTTCACAGTCCATTTTAAAAATTTCCAGACAGCTGGCTATATGCGTCACTGTCACCTTAAAAATCATATCTTGAGTTCCAAAACTCGAAAATCAATTTCGTAAATTTTACCTGAAAATATACTCATATATACATCTAAAATTTTTTTTCTAGAATTTTTTGTCAGGCCAATTAGGACAGTTTATTAGTTAAAGTCTCCCCTGTTACAGGGTTCGACTACACTGACCTTCCTGCATTGCGACTTAGATAACTCCTTGTACAGGGCTTCAATACTTATGCCATTTGTTTCTAATGAAACTAGACTCACAAATGAATCTATACATATATGTAATGACTACTAATTATATCTGGTTAATTTATAATGAATTTCCAAAGTCAGATCAGGGGATCCAGAAATCGCTCTGGCCCTGTCCCACGAAAACTTAAATATCTCTTAAATTACAACTCATATGACCGTTTCGTTTCTTCCATATCGAAGTAGATTCATCAAGGTTCGGTTACATAATTTATTCATTATTTAATTCCATTCCTACTATTTTTAGTGATTTTTCAAATTCACACCACTGCTGCTGTCAGCATCTGCCTTTAAGGTAGTCCTTACCTTTTACATAGTTTCCATGATTCAACTAACCCTTTAGTATATATAGCACAAGGTATAATCGTGATTAACCATTCCAATGGCCAATCATTGCCAAGCATATCCACACCTCTCAATAACCATATACATACAAAATGATTATAACATTATGCTCAAAAATATATATAAGCCATTTTCGCATGGCTATCCAAATTTGTACAATACCGAAAGGTACATGACCAACATCAAAAAGGGTAGTCCTATACATGCCATTTCAGAGTTCAACCAAAAGTGTACCAAAAAGGGGCTTTGATAGTGTGGACGACTTCGACTTCGACAATCCCGAGTCCGATAGCTGACGAACCAAAATCTATAAAACAGAGAGTCAAAGAAACGGAGTAAGCATTTAATGCTTAGTAAGTTTTGAGCCATGAAATTAGACACAACTAAAGTATAGCATTCATATGGCTAAACGGATAATTTCATATGCTCAAATTCTTAATATCATACTTACTTCACATTACCAACCCTTATATTCATACACAAAAGATCAACTTAGCCAAAGGCCGGTAGCTCATTTATCGACTGAGCGAATACTATTTGTAAGGAATCAACCAATTCAATGCATATACGAAACATACCTCATCGCTGGGATTTTACGAGCGTATTAATTGAAATTATTACAGCAAGATCACTTATTCCCAAGCCAAGTACCTTCGGGATTTAACCGGATATAGCTACTCGCTCAAATGCCTTCGGGACATAGCCCGGATATAGTAACTCGCACCAATGCCTTCGGGACTTAGCCCAGATATAGTAACTCGCACAATTGCCTTCGGGACTTAGCCCGGATATAGTAACTCGCACAAATGCCTTCGGGACTTAGCTCGGAACTAGTAATTAGCGCAAATGCCTTCGGGACTTAGCTCGGTTATCGTCCGAATATTCATGTACATATCAATAAATCATGACACATCTATATTTCATTTTCATAATTAGAGTTCAAACACAAGTCACGTATTAAGCATTCCCATTTTCGGCTCACTAGCCACATACAAACAGCATGGTTTAGTTTGCTTTATGACACGATCTCTATGCACATACGGCTACCCGTCATACGTATAGACTAATTAACTCAACATATAATTCAAGTAGAATCATCATATCACCGTATATTTGCTATGCTCATACATCATGACTTAATCAAATCATAACTAAATCTCATTGCTCGAAAACTTACCTCGGATGTTGTCGAACAATTTCGATGGCTATTCGAACACTTTTTCCTTCCCTTTATCGGATTTAGTTCCCCTTTGCTCTTGAGCTTAATTTAACAAATAAATTGATTTAATCATTTGAGCATCAAAAGAGGAACTCAAGGTACTTAGCCCATATATATATACATTAGACATTAAAGTCACATACATATGAAATCATGAATCAACTCAACATATTAGCCCACACTCTTTTTTAGCCGATTGTCTAAGCCAAGATAAAAGCATCAATATGCTTGCCTCTAACCGAATACATGCAACACCAATCTTCTTCATGTGGCCGAATATGCATGTCTATGTTGAGGCCGATTATATGCTTAATACTTCCTACAAGTATGGTTACTTGTATTGACTACATATCATTTTGTTTCAAGTTCAAAACTCGACTAATACGCATATATACACTAGTAATCAAATAATAACATTTTGCACTTCACTTTACTGCCATTTCACATCTACTTTCTACCATGGCCAAATGCATCAAGACACCATACCATTCAATTTTGGTCATGGGTTACACAAAGAACTTAATGTCTAACTCAAAAATGCCAAAAAGAAAATCCAAGAGTCATCAATCACCATCACATGTATCATTACAAAGCTTCACACTTAGCATGCAAATGACATCAACACAAATCCACCTTAGCCGAAACTTGACTCATCTTCATGCCTCATCACAACAACATCAAACATCAACTAAGAAGACAACACCCATGGCCGAATATCATCTCCATCTCATAGCAAAGATTTAAACCATGGGCTAGGTAGAACTCAAACTAACAACTAAAAACATGCATGAATCTCATGGACAACATCAAACATACCTTAGTCTAGCAACCCACCATAGCCGATTTTCTCAAAGCTCTTCCCCCTTCTTCTCTTTCTCCCATTCGGCCAAGAACAACATGAGAACTTTTTTTTTTCAATTCACGGCAATGGGGGGGCAACCACACACAGTTTTTTATCATCATTTACCTTCCCATTATTATTTTATTGCCCATACACCTTATTTTATTTTTCCTAACATAAATCACTAACATAACATGTTTATGACATGTTTTGCCCATAACATTTTGTCTATCCTTAATGTCATGGCCGGCCACTACTTCTTAAGGGGGAAATTGACATGCAAGTCCACCCTTTTGATTTCATGCACTAATAGATCCTTATAGATCGATCTATCACATTTCAAAAGTGTCACACATAAGTCCTATTAGCTAAATTCACATGCAATTGACTAAATCGAAGCTTAAAACTTTCACACATTCATATTCACATATTTTAGACAATAATCATTATATTCCAATAATTTGGTGACTCAGTTTAGCGGTCCCGAAACCGCTTTCCGACTAGGGTCACTTTAGGGCTGTCACATGATAGGTTTTTAATAAGATTTATTTAATTAATGTAAAATGATTTTATTGAGATGTTTTGATGTTAAATGTTGTTTTGATTGTTTGGTAATGCTCTGTAACCCTAATTCGGTGACAGAGATGGGTTAGGGGCGTTACATTTAGTGGTATCAGAGCTACTATTTAGTCAATTCTCAGACTAAATGTAGCACCCCTTACCCGAGTTCGACGCCGGAACAGGATACGAGGTGTTACCGGACTTAAACACATACAAACATACATTTACTAATTATGAAATTTCACTCCAATTTAATACTTTTAACAATACCCTAATGTCCCTACTATGGGCCTACGAGGCCCCGAACACACTTTGGAGTTGATTTGGGACAAATCTGTGCACTCTAGAAAACTTTGTAAAATTCCAAGTAAACAGGGACACACGCCTGTGTGGAAGGGTAACACGCTCGTGTGTCTTCTTAACATGGCCATGTTGAAGGCCCGTGTGGCTCACATAGCTTGAACTTTTCGGGACACGCCCGTGTTCCTAGCCCATGTGAATTAATTTTTCGATTCGAACCTACAGGGGTTTTCACATGGCTTGGCACACGCCCGTGTCCATGACCCGTGTCTCCCACACGGCCATGACTAGCCCGTGTCTCCCACATGGCCATGACTAGCCCGTGTCTCCCACATGGCCATGACTAGCCCGTGTCTCAGCTCGTGTGCAAAAACCTTGACATTCTATTTCTGACGTCAGCGACCTCTTAAGGGCACATGGCCATGGTACACGCCCGTGTATTAGGTCATGTCCTCCACACAGTTGGGACACACGGCCATGTCTCTGCCCATGTGGTTACTATTGGGCATTTTGTTTTATCAACTCAGGGTGCAGGGGACACACGACCTTACCATATGCCCATGAGGCAAGCCGTGTGTCACACATGGTTTAGACACACGCCCGTGTGTCTGCCTGTGTGAACAAAAACAAGGCTATTTACCAAGCCTTTTTGCCACCCTTACTTGCACCAACCTACACAACATCAACCAAAACCAATCAAAGCATAACATATATAACTAAAACAACCACAACCATGAGAAATTTGCATCAAATGCATTTAATAATAATCAATATTAGCCAACATTAATGGCCTATACAAAATGAATATCACATCCACCATATGAGCCAACACTTGTGGCTAAACTAACAAGACACTAAACAAAAGATTCAAGTCCCTATACATGCTACAATCAAAATATTAAACTAGTTATACCAAATCTTCAAGTGATAGTGTGATCGATGCCTCTGGCGTCCCTTGATCCCCAATACTAGCTTGGCGGCACTATAAGAAAATGGAAAGGAGAGAGTGTAAGAATAAAGCTTAGTAAGTTGCATGTAAATAAGTAACAATGTCAACCACGTATATTTAAAACACATAGCAAATAATAAATCAACACAACATTCTTGAGTGCACCAATGTAGATATCACCGCATACTTATACATCACAAATATAAGTCAAAGATTTCAAAATCATTTTCATAGATAGAACTTACTCATGTTATTCTTACCATTAAGACATCATAACTAGACTCATATTTCACGAGTTTCGAATAAGAACCTATATCACTCATAACATGATTATATCATTCCATATAATTTTCATAAGCTTTAAAATAACCCGTGAAACCATTTGGAATACTAAAGGATATCTGACAAGCTTTACAGAAGAGGGTGAATTATCGATGCCATCTTCCAAACATGGTCTTACATTGGCTCACATGTCGAGGCCGATGGCATGTTCCAAACATGGTCTTACACTAGCTTTCGTCTCAATACTGATGCCATGTCACAGACATAGTCTTACACTAGCCCACATATCAATGCCGATGCCATGTCCCAAACATGGTCTTACACTGGATCTCATTACATTGCCAATGCCATGTTCCAAACATGGTCTTACACTGGTTCTCATATCGTGGCCGATGCCATGTTCCAAATATGGTCTTACAGTGGCACACATATCACCCAAATGTCATGGCATAGATATCCAATCTATTCCTAGGCTCAACCAAGAATTTACCACATTAATGTCATCATGCATTATTCGTAATCATATTCAACCATAATAAGAAAAATCGATCATTCAACACATAATAGTGATAAATTTTCCTTACTTACGTACAACTTACCTCGGTATACAAAAAGTGGGTGACTAGTTGGATTTAATCTACTTGCTTGGCCTTCTCTAGGCCTAGGCCCGGATTTTGTATTTCTTGATCTAAAATGATAAAAATTCACTAATTTAATCATCATATTAATCAATGCATTTCATAATTCATTTTTTAGAAAAATGACCATTTTGCCCCTAGACTTTCACAAAAATTACGATTTTACCCCTAGGCTTGTAAATCAAATTTTATCAAATTTCATCACTAACCAAGCCTAGCCGAATTCTTTTTATACTAGAAACAACTCACAATTCCCATTATTTCACACATTTACCACATAATTTATAACCTATGCAAAATGGTCCTTAGTTAGGGTTTTCATGAAAACTACTTCACAAAAGTTGTTTGTTTAACAACCATGATTCATCTTGTTCTATAAAATTTCAGAAATCAACATGATTACTATTCTAGAAAAACCCTAGGCTCTCAACCATTTTGCAAAATAGTCCCCTCATTAGCTAGATTATGCTACAAGGGTCCCAAAAGTACAAAAATTATCAAGAAAGACCATCAAAATCACTTACTTGTGAGGGTAAAGAGTGGCTGAAATTTTTGAAGCTCCAAAACCCTTATTTTTGCTGGTATTTTCAGTGGAGAGGAGGAAGAAGAAAGGTGATATCTTTTTCTTTTTATTTTATTATAAATCCAGTCAAATTGGTAACCAAAATTTACCTTTTTTTTTACTTTTTGATTTTATTTTCCCTATGGCCGGCCATGCCATTAATAAAGGCCTATTTGCTCTTTAAAGACCCTTAATTTTGGTTTTCTAGCTATTTGACGCCTTTAGCTAATGAGATAAGACTTTTGTCCCTTATGCGATTTAGTCTTTTTTCGCAATTAAGTATACAATCGCTAAAATTATTTCACCAAAATTTTCATGCACTCATATAAATATTCTATAAAACATAAAATAATATTAAAAATAATTTCTCTAGCCTCAAGTTAGTGGTTCCGAAACCACTGTTTCGACTAGGCCCAAAATCGGGCTGTTACACTGAATGTAGCATGTATGGTGTGTAGAAATACATGCCATTATATAACCTGTGATAGTGTGATATCTCTTGACTGAAATTGAATTATGTTTTCATATAGATAAAAGATGTCATCCAAACGAGTCGATTCTGATGAGGTTGAAAGTAATGTGCAAGCCTCCGTTCATGGAGCAGCTAGTAGTGGGCTTGTATCTAAGGGCCAGAGAATTGAGGTGAAAGAAGCCTTTTTCCACATGATGTCTGAATGGTTTTCAGAATTTGTTAGAACGAACCCTATGGCTCAACAACCTCTACCCCCTCCTGTACCCTAACCTGTCCCTACTATTCCTCAAGATTTAGAGCAGGTATGAGTGAATAGACTTCCGGTTGATGAAATTAGTAAGTATGGGGCTGAAGAGTTTCATGGTACTACAGAAAATGATCTAGAAAAGTCAAAGTTTTCGATGAACTGCCTTGCTCTCTTACTGATATTTTGAAATGTGTGATATCATTGTTAAAAGACTCAGTGTATCAGTGTTGGAATACTTTGATTGCGATGGTACCAAAAGATCGTGTGAAGTGGGATTTCTTCCAAATCGAATTTAAAAAGAAATACATCAGTCAAAAATACCTTGATAAGAAAAGAAAAGAGTTCTTAGAGCTGAAGCAAGGTCATAGATCTATAGTGGAATATAAAAGAGAATTCGTGCAACTTAGCAAGTATGCTTAGGAATGTATTCCAGCAGAGGCTATTATGTGCACTCGATTTGAAAATGGGTTAAATGAAGATATCAAACTATTAGTAGGGACTCTAGAATTGAAAAAATTCGTGGTATTGGTGGATCGAACACATAAAGCTGAAGAACTTAGTAAAGCTAAAAGAAAGGTAGATTTTGAGGCTTATGACACTAGTAAATGACCTATGAGAAAATCATTTTCACATCGAAGAAATCAAAAGAATTTCACAGTCATACATCAGCTTCAATAGGATTTTTGGGAAGAGATAAAGGGAAGCAACATTCAAATTTGAGACCTCAGCTACTTCTGTAGCCAGTGTGGGGAGTGTTCGAAATAATAAACCTAAATATCAACAGTGGAATAGACGACATTTCAGCGAGTTCAGGTTGAGAGATGGATCGTGTTTCAAATATGGTTCCTATGATCATTTTCTATGAGACTACCTTGAAAGATCTGATAAAGAGAAAGCTTAGAACACTCATTCGAGTAACACTATTGCGAGAGGAAGGCCATCTAGAAATAGTGGTAATGCGGGAAATACTCGAAGTGGAATGAAAGATTCTACAGTTAGATCTGAGGCTCAGGCACCATTTAGGGCTTATGCAATTCGAGCTCGTGAGGAAGCTTTGGCACCTGATGTGATTATCGGTACATTTTCTATATTTAATACTAATATTAATACTTTGATTGACCTGGGGTCAACGCACTCATATATATGCACAAATTTAGTGTCGGATAAGAAAATACATTATCAGTTAACTGAATTTGTGATCAATGTAATGAATCCTCTATGTTTGTAACAGCCTAATTTTCAGTGGTATCGGGAATAGAGATTTGAGATCACTAAATCCAACGAGTGAGTTGAAAATTTAATAAATTAATACCTATGAGTCAAATGTGAATATAAAAGCATTTTTGAATTAGTGAATTTGGTGATTTAAAAGAATTAATTAGGTAAATTGGGTCGAGAATAAGGTATCGAGACCTAAAATTCATAAATCGAGCCATAAATATTTTTATAAATATTTATGGAGTGTTGGTGAGGTAGTAATAAAATTTAGTCAGAAAATTTTGACGTTTGGGTGGTTAATTAAATAAAAAGGACTAAATTGAAAAAGGTGTAAAAGTTGCTAAAAGGATTAAATAGCTCAATTGTCAAATGAAGAAGGACCTAAAGTGCAAATAAGCCCAAAGGAGATATTTTGGGCGGCAATAGCTGAGAAAAATCAGGAAATGGGTGAAATAAGGGCAAAATTGGAAAATTGCCAAAATGGGCTAAATAAAAATGAGACTAAATTGGAATATCTAGAATTCTCTTCATATTCATCAGCTGAAAAACAGCCATGGAGGAGGGTTCAAGCTGGTTTTGATACTCTAGCTTCATGTAAGTTTAATTCTTGCTTTCTCCTTGAAATTTTTATGTTTTTGGACCTTTACAATTGGGTCCAACTTACTATTTCATTAGTTTTTGATTCCATGGCTAATTTTTGAAGTTGTTATGGATGAGTGATGGAAGTATATGATGATTTGGCATGGAATTAGAGCTTTAAATTGTTTATATTCTGATTTTATTGAAAGGATTGAATAGAAAGTGAATGTTTGTGACCTAATTGTAAAAGAGTTTGAAGTTAGAGTTTTATGTGGAAATTTTGAATTTCAGTAGTTATGAAATAACTTATAATGTCTATAAAAAGTACTAATTGAGAAAATCATCTTAATTGAGGGGTTAATTGAACAAGGACTGAATTGTATGAATTGTGAAATTTGGGGCAAAATGGAAATCAACATTTTGCAATAAAATTGTTTTGGGCAGCAGCAGTAGTTTAACTTTGAAAAATCACCAAAAATTGTATAAATAGAATTAGAGGATTAATAAAATATGAAATTAAATATTATTGAGTCTAGTTTCTTATAAAAGAAATTATGTAAGCAATGGAATTGTAAATCATGAGATACAATAACTTTTGTGAGACAAGGTCAGAATGATTTTGGGTTCCCCTGTTCTGAATTTGGAAAATCATCAAAAATTGGAAAAAAATAATTAGGGGTTTAAATTTATATGTTTAGAATATTGAATGAGTATATTTTCAAGAGAAATAAACGAGGACATCATTCGAATCTTTTATGAGAAGATAATTAATTTTTAGTGAAGAAGGGTCGAAACTGTCAGATAGCAGAACAGGGGAGATTTCAATGAATAAACTATATTAATTGGCCCAACCAAAAATTATGAAATTTTTATAGTAATAATACATATGAGTCTAGTTTCTGGGAAAATTTATGGATCTTAATTTTGAGTTCTTTAGCTCAAGATAAAAATAATTTAGTGACTATGATACAGATGGACAGCTTGAATATTCACATAAGTAGATAGTGAAAATTATGGATAATGTTACCTACAAGTGTGTTGTTTATACTAAGGATGTGGATCGAGAGGAGGAGGAGGAGAATATAATATATATATGAATGACTTGTGTATAAATTGATCACATGCCCGATTATAATTGATAAATGGTGAATTAGAAATGATATAATATTTTATTTGGAATATTTATTATGAAATTATGATTATTGTTATAATACAAAAATCGTAATTGTGAGTTTGTATAACTAAATATTAGTGGCCATTTGTTAATTTTATGAATTTCATGATGTGTTATTTCATATGAATTGACGATAACTTCGTGAATATTGTGTGAACCACACGATCTGACCATACAGCCTGTGACCACTTGCAGTGTCGAAAAATTTTAAATATTTTCGAAAAATTTTCTGAGTTCTCGGTTAAGTCCCGATATCTATATTCTGGGCCTTGATGGCTCATATAAGGGACACTATGATTAAATTTGATTGATTTCAGGTATGAATGTTATGTGAAGTGAAGTTTTTGTTAAATGATCTGTAAATTTTGGTAATACTCCGAATCCCTATTCCGGCGATGGATACGGGTTAAGGGTGTTACAATGTTAGTATGTGTTAGTTGATAAAGTTTGTAGAAATTATCCTCTGATGATTTAGGATTGTAACTTTCCAGCTGATTTGTTGCTATTACCATTTGATGATTGATTTGATCATTGATTACCATCCAGGAAAAGCTAATGTTGTTGTTTATGCTTTAAGTAGAAAATATTTATTTTCTTTGCGAGCTTTGAATACTTGTTTGATGTTGCTTGATAATGGTTCCTTTGTAGCAAAATTAAAAGCTAGACCGACATTTTTTGCAATAGATTTGTGAAGCTCAAAAACATGACTTTGAATTGATTTCTAAACAGGAGTAGATCGAAAAGGCACCTGAATCAGAATTTCATATTAATTTTGATGGTAGTTTGTATTTCCAAAATAGAATATGTGTTCCGAGGAATTCTAATATTATACAAAAGATTTTACAGGAAGCTCACAGTAGTAATTTTTCGATACACCCTGGTAGTAAAAAAATGTATGGTGATTTGAAACAAATGTATTGGTGACTAGGTATGAAATGAGAAATTTTAGAGTTTGTATCAAAATGTTTGATTTCTCAGCAAGTCAAAATCGAGCATCAGGTACCTTCTGGATTATTACAGCCTGTTATGATTCTAGATTGGAAATGGGAACGGGTTACAATGGATTTTGTATCAGGGTTACCTTTGTCTCTATGGAAGAAAGATGCTATTTGAGTTATTGTTGATCGTTTGACTAAATCTACACATTTCATTCTAGTGCATACGGATTATTCACTTGAGAAGTTGGCAGAACTATATGTTTCTGATATTGTTAGACTGCATGGTGTGCTAGTGTCTATTATCTCCGATGGAGACCCATGGTTTACTTCTAGATTTTGGAATAAATTGCACGACGCTAGGTACTCGACTGCATTTCAATACAGCATTCCATCCACAGACCGATGGTTAGTCTGAGCGAGTGATACTACTTGAAGATATGCTCCGTTGTTGTATTTTAGAGTTTGAGGGTAGCTAGGAGAAATTTCTTCCATTGGTTGAGTTTGCCTATAATAATAGTTATCATGCAAGTATTAAAATGGAGTCGTATGAAGGTTTGTATGGTTGGAAATGTAAGATTCCATTATACTGGACTGAATTGAGTGAGAAAAAGCTTTTTGGTGTTGATTTAATTTGAGAAACCGAAGAAAAAGTCAAAGTAATTCTGATTGTCTGAAAGCTACTTCTAATAGTCAGAAATCATATGCAGATTTCAAACCAAAAGACATTGAATTTCAGATTGGCGACAGAGTGTTCTTAAAGTTATCACATTAGAGAAAAGTTCTTCATTTTGGCCGAAAAGGAAAGCTTAGTCCACAATTCATCGGGCTATATGAGATCATCAAGAGAATTGGGTCAGTAGTTTACTGTTTATCCTTTCCATTTGAATTAGAGAAAATTCACAATGTGTTTCATGTCTTGATGTTACGCAGTATTGATCTGACCCTTCACATGTGATTTCACTTGCTAATGTTGAGATTCAGCTAGATATGTCATACAGTGAAGAACCGATCAGAATTTTAGCTCGGGAAGTTAAAGAATTAAGCACTAAACGTATTGCATTGGTTAAAGTTCTCTGGAAACATCATGGAGTTGAGGAAGCTACCTGGGAACCAGAAGAAGCTGTGAAAGTGCAGTACCCAAACCTATTTTCTAGTAAGATTTTCGAGGATGAAAATTCCTTTAGGGGGAGAGTTGTAATAGCCTGTTTTCAGTGGTGTCAGAAATAATGGTTTCGGAACCACAATTTTAACAAGTGAGTTATTATTTTAATATTAATTTAAATTTTATGGGATTATATTAAGATCGTATTAAAGTTTTGTTAAGAAATTTTGAAGTTTAAATAGTTAATTAGGTAAAAAGGACTAAATTGAAAAAAGGTGAAAAAGATGGTTTCTAGTAATTAAATGGATGAAATGACTTTAGAAGTATATATTAAAGGATGTAGTTGGTAATATCACCTATTTTAATGTTAATGGAGAGTTATGGCAAGGATTTAGGTGAAATTTTAATAAATTTTAAAGGTTAAATTTGTAATTAAATAAAATAAGTAAAAGTTATCAATTAAAGATTAATTAAAACATCATCTTCATCAAATTAATAGCCCTAAAACCGTTCACCATTATTAAGAAAAGGGGAGAGCTTTGGTCAAACAAAATTTCCTTGCATGGTATGTATTCAAACCCTATTTTTAGTTTGCAAAATTGTTAAAGGGTAAGAGACTTACCATGATTGTTTTTGAATGTGTTTTGATGTTAATTGATAGATTATTACTCTTGGTTGTTACACAAACATGTTTTGTTAAAGGATTTTTAGTGAATTTGGGGTTTAAGGACTTATTCATGAAAATAGAAAAATTTCATGGTTATATTATGAAATGATGATTTAAATGGGTTAATATGAATCCTTAAGAAATTCGGGTAGCTTTTATGGAGCGTTAAAATAGTTAAATTTTAAATTACGAGCTTAAGGACTAAATTGTAAAAAGTTCAAATATTAGGTGTAATTTCATAATTTTACATAATTATGAATTTTTTATTAAATTGAATAAAATTTATTTGACGTACTTAATTGAATATAGATCAAGATAAACAACAACTAGATTTAAATCCAGGAAAGGCAAAATCTTCAGATTAGTTTCCAATTCTACTTCTATGACCCTAGTTATCGAGGTAAGTTCGTATGAATTATAATTGTATTAATGTTAGTTAAATGGATTATTGTTCATATTTTGTCATTTATAAATGGACTCGAATATACATTATTGATGCTTTGAGTAATTGACTGATAAATATTCCCGTTTGAACCTTAAGAATTCTTAGGATACGAATGACATGTCATTAGGGATTTCATGTTTTGGGTACTGGTCTTGAATGTCCTACCGATGGCTGAGGTCCAACATTTGTTGTGGATTCTCCATAGCTCGTATGAGTAGGCTATTTCACAGCTCGTGTGAGCACTATTGAAAAGGAAAGGTTACGGTTATATGGAAAGACACACTATGTGTAAGCATTCTTGAGTATCCAATGGAATTCTAGATGGTTCAACAGGTAAGTAAAGGAAATGGCATGGTATGCATACAATTGAAATGGTTCATGATCTAATGAAAAGGTTGATGAGTTAAATCATGTGTATATGAAATCTACTTATGATATGATTGAACTCATATGTATTATGGATGAACTTACTAACTTGTGAGTTTGATGGTGCTTGTATAGGATTTTACTAAGCTTATGGTCTTGGAAATGATATTATTCATATTTTATAATGTGTACTTAAGAAATGGTAAGTTATGTTTGATTTTATATGAGCTTACTAAGCACTAGTTGCTTATGTAGTTACTTTCTTTTGTTTCATAGATTATCAGAAGCTTGATTGTTAGGAAGTTTGATGGAGATCTATCACACTATCCAACAACCATTTCGGTAGTTTTTGAGTATTTTGGCTCAGTTTATAAATGGCATGTATAAGACCTTTTATAATGGTAGTTCTTGAATGTGTTAATGTTCAATTTGGTATGTATTTGCTTTAGATGTTCATGTTTTGTTGATGGACTTTAATGCCTTGACAAGTTAGGTCATTTTGGCCACTTTTAGGTACTTGGAATATATGATCCTTGTTGGTATGCTTGTGATGATATGTAAATGGTTATGTGTGATGTTACTTGGTAGTTAAAGGAACTAGGTTTTATGCTTTTAATGTGGCTATATTGCTTTGATTTGATTAATAATGTTTTGGTATAAATATGGTGCCTTTGAATGACATATTGGTTAGATGAAATAGGATGTTTGAAATGGTATGTTTTGATGTGATTGAATGATTTTTAAGTTTATTGAATGTTTGCACAAATGGAGTGGTTGAATAGATATGTTTTGGCCTTGAAATGGCTTGATTTTAGGGTGGAATAATAGAGCACATGGCCTGGGACACTGGCTGTCACACACACGGCTTGGCAATATGGCCATGAGTCACTTGTAAATTTTTACTGTATTAAGTCAGTGTGTTACACGACGTAGCACATGAATTGCAACACGGTCGTGTGTCATAAGCTAGAGAGGTACACGGTCTGGCACACGGCCTATGACACGGTCGTGTGACCCAACTCAGTGAGTTACACGGTCCATCGTCTGGTTAGGATAGCTTAGCTAATTCCAATGCATCCAATCACGTATGAATGAAATACATGCTTGAGTTTAATTGAAAACATGAATGACTGAGGCACAAACACTATAAACCTGATTTAAACAAACTTCATTGAATTGATGCAATCATCCTAGCTAAACAGGTTTAAGCTACCATTTTTGATGACAAGATAACAAAGCACATTGCAAACATGATTAAGATCAAAGTAACAAGTAAAGGGAGAATAAACTCTGTTCAAATCAGTAGCCTTACGAACTCCGATTGAATAAGTTTCCTCTCTTTCTTATATTTCTCTTTTGCTAATGACTCTTTAAGGTGGCCGGCCAAGAGATAATCTTATCAAGGTTTTGCTAGCTAAGAAAGAAAGAAAATATGGGTTGCTATGCATGGGAATGAAGAGACGGAATGAGAAAATAGAAGAGAAATGTTAAATGAAAGATGAATGAGGGATGATTAAGGGATGATTGAAATGTAAGATGGGAGTGGGTATTTATACTTGAGGTTGGTATAGGAGTTTCTAAAAATAGCATCAAAGATCCATTAGATTTCTCTCACCATTGGCCAACCATAATTTGTGGAAAGGTGGCTGAGTTGGTTGCTTGATTCAAGCATAAAATCATGCTTGAATCATGCTAGGGGTGGACAGTTTCTTGAACAAACGTAGTGTGCTGATTTTCAATGATTTTCCAAGTGTAGGGACCTTCAAATAATTATCCCAAAAGCTGATTTTTGGCTGCCCAATTATCCTTGCCGAATTAGACTTCTCTTCTCCTTGTTTGGGTGGCTTTGTGACCTATTTAATAGTTAGATTGTCCACCATGTAGCACTATTTTTCACTGGGTCAAAGAAACATCTTCATTACCCAATTTGCATGATTTTCTGTTGTCCAAGTAGGGTAGAATTGCTCATCCATGCAAAAATTATAATAAGCTCTTTATTAAATCAACTTCATGGTCCCACTGCATAATTAAATATTGCACGTTAATAAATAACATGAAATAATTTAATTTATGCAAAAAATTAACATAATAAAGAACAAATTTACATATTTTATAAATTCATGTCCATTGTCAGAATATAAGCAAAATTCATGTAATTAATTAACAAATACTCGAGATTAGTATTATTTTTAAGTAAAAAATGGTAAAAACTACTAGAAAAGACCTATATACTTTAGAGTTTACACACCCTCAAACTTAATCCATTGCTTGTTTTGAGTAATTTTTCATACAAAGCAAAACTTTTGCTAAAGCAAACTTGCAATATGTTTAAATAGCATCAATCTTTTCACATAATCATGCATCAACAAAACCAAGCTCACAAACTCTTTTTATTCATAAGTAACTCGGATGCAAACATTATTCACAAATTTTACACTAAGTATAAGGAAATGCTAACATGAGTCATAGTATGCATGCATTTCAAAGTCATATGTAACTTTCACCATTCAATACACTTTCCTTAGCAATTTAGATAGGACAATCAAAAGGTTTATTTAGTGGTCTTCATATGTTGAACTTAGCAATTTCTCTCCACTAATGTAGTCGGCATAATTATCAAATCAATAGGTCTTTTATAAGGTTGTAATGGGGTTAGGCTAACGGTAGGGATAAAGAGAAATGAATTTTTAGGTTTAGTAGTCTTAACCCTAACTTTTTCTTGGATCTTTTTTCAACACAACCTTCCTTCAAAGAGGTCTTTGGAACACCCCCAAACTTATTTCGAACTCATGCTCATTAATGTTTTTCAAAATTTGAGTAAACTTGCTCTTTTTTTTATTTTTAAGTATGTACATATTTTTGAAATTTTCTTCAAATTTTGATCACCAAGACAAATTTAGTTAAGATGGGTGCAAAAAAGAGGATAAACTTAAAAAGATGGTAATATGGCTTATGATGTAGGTACTTTGCAATAAACAAGCCACTAAGCTCAAAAATAAGGTTTCAAGGGTCAATATAATAAAGTGGGCTTGAAAGGCTCAAATGATCCAAAGAAATGTTCCTATATCATATTAGATTCTTATGCCTCCTAGGATTTCACCTCGAGAAAGTTACTAAGTCAATTCTAAAGACTAAGCCCTCATGTATGTCTATTTCTAAGGAAATTAAATTTTCATAGCAAGTACTACATAAGACTAGAAAACATACAAGCATTCCATACAAGATAACATAAAAATAACTTAGATAAAATCAAAAATCATGCTTGCATTTGAACTAACCTATAAACAAAAATTTCCTCCAAACATTCATTTATTTCAACATACACAAGTGAAAAGATTAAAACATACTTGAAAATTTTAAATTCCTGCAAATATTGCCTTACCCCCTCTTTAAAAGGAAGCAATGCCCTCGTTGCAAAAACAAAGTAATGAATGATAATTGAACACCAGGTAGGGTTGTAAGAAAAGCGAGGTGAGTAATAAAGACTGCTTTAAGTACCAAGTCTTTCTTAACAATCTAATCCTAGACATGTTCATTATCATTACCACATCATTTCGATTTTTTCTAATGAAGAGGCATTAAGCTTATTTTATTCATGTTTGCAATTTTCTATTTATTATGCGAAAGCAAATGTAACACCTCTAACCTGTAACCACCATCGGATTAGGGTTACGAGGCATTACCAGATAGACAGAACATTTCAGACCAATATAAAATAACATATATTAAATATCATTAATACAGAGGCATTCATCAACAATTCTTTTATTAATACGGTCTACGAGACCTAAAACATACATTTAAGAAAGGTTGGAACTAAAATGAATGCATTTAGAACTTTCAGAACTCAACCAATTCTTTCAAACTATTAAAGTCACACGCCCGTGCGACTAGGCCGTGTGTCACACACGGGCACTGGACACGCCCATGTGAACCAGCCGTGCCAAAAATAGGTCCTATACTGACTTTTTCACACGGCCAATAGGCACGCCCGTGTACTATGGCCGTGTGATACTTAACTAGCTACTGACTTTAGCCCATGACCATATGACACGCCCGTGTGTCAAGACCGTGTGGTTCTTAGGAGAATACTACTTTTCTTACACGGCCACAAGGCGCACCCGTGTCCCCTGACCATGTGGCACCAAGCAGGATTGGTTTAAGCCTATATACAACATTTCATACAACATTTGAAACATCAACCAAATACCAAAACTATATACAACATTTCATTTGCTAGCCAACTCTTATGGCATAATATATACACATCAAAACTTATATATACATAGACCTTCTAGCCTATACATGCCATACTTTAAAATATGTACACTTTCAAAAGTACCAAAATGAGATCGATAGTGTGGTGATGATCCTCGACTATCCCCGAGCCTTTAGTAGCTACGATAACTGTAAAACAGATAGTAAACACACAGAGTAAGCTACAAAGAGCTTAGTAAGCCAAATAAAATTGGTCTAAATGCTAAAGCATATAAGTACAATTCAACCATATAGATTCATAACCATTTCATAGAATAATTCATAAACTTAATCATGCTCATTTGTTTGCATATATGTCATACTTCATTTCCATACATATTTCACAAAGATAGAGTTTTTCATATTCAGAAAGTTAGTACGATACAAACGTACCTGCATAGGTTATACATTTCATATACTCAATCTCAGATTTCATACGCTATCATCAGACGGGTCAGAAACGATACAGATGCTCATAAACAAGTACAATGCCGATGTCCCGGACGTGGTCTTACGTGTAGTAAAATATCGATGCCTCTGTCCCAGACAGGGTCTTACAAGAAATCAGATACGATGCCATGTCCCAGATATGGTCTTATACTTAAATATCAATCGAGGCCTGTGTCCCAGACACGGTCTTACACGATGTCTCAGGCAGATGTCAACTTTGCTTAGGAACGTACAGAGCTTTTCAAATATTATCATATTATCATACTTTACTCCAAAGATAATCATTAGGGACTCAAGGCCATCCAATACAGATTACAGTTTATATGTGCAAAATTTATTCAAATTAACACGTAATTGTAATTTGACTTACCTCAGACGGATTTTGTACGGAACGAGTCGAGTATTCGACTATTTTAGACTTTCCTCGATCTAAGTCCAATTTTCTTTGTTCTCGATCTAATACAATACAAATTCAACCATTCAATCATTCATTTCATTCAATTTAATCCATATACACATATTTAGGGCACTTTACATTTTAGCCCTTACATTTTCACACTTTGACAATTTAGTCCATTTTTCACAAAATCACCAATATGCAAAATTTCTTTACAAAAAGGTCTAGCAAAATTTTCATGGCTTCTATTTAAGCCCCTACAACATGTTCAATTCACAATTTAGTCCTTCAAAACCTCATTTTCAAAATTTAACCCGAATAGCTCAATTTCATCAAAAGCTCCAAGACAAAACTTATGAGCCATCTACCAAGCCTTCTTAATTCATTCAAAAACATCACAACACTCATGATATCAACAATGAAATTTCATGAAATCTTTAACAGAAATAGAAATTCAGACATGGGCTTTAAAGAACACGAAGCAACGATCACAGAAACGTAGAAATTATAAAAAACGGGCGAAAATTCATACCTTAATCAAGGATTAAGCTAGCCGAATATCAAAACCCCAATTTGATTCTTTTTCTTGCTTCAATCGGCCAAGAGAATGGTAAAAATGAATACGATTTTATGTTATAATTATTTAATATATGTTTAATTTACAATTGACCAAAATACCCTTTAGTTATAATTCATTAAGGCTTACCTAACATGTCCATAATTGTCCACCATTAACATAAATGGTAAATTTGACATGCAAGGACCCATATTTTAAAAGCCAAGCCAATTAGGTGCTTTAACTTTTAGCACTCAACTTTTACATTTTACGCGATTTAATCATTTTTCATAATTAAGCACAGAAACAGACAAATTTAATCACAGAAATTTCGCAGATGTAAATTCACATTTCACAGACACAAAAAATAATATTAAAATATTTTTCAGACTTGGATTTGTGGTCCCGAAACCACTATTCTGACTAGGGTCAAAACCGGACTGTTACAGCAAAATACTAATTAAGAAATAAAAATAAATGCCTAAAAATAAATACTACGGACAAGAATTTCCCCTTTTATTTATCTGACTTATCCTCCTTGTCTTCCTCCTTTGCATCATTGTTCTCGCTTGCATAATCATCCTCTTCCTTCCATGACTCGAAGATATGATCTGGGAACTCAGGAACAAAACTGTTAGAGATATTCCTAAAAGTATTCTTGATTGAATCAGCTTTAATCTTCACATATTTCCAATAAGTCTATTGTTGGTTATACATAAATTTCCACAAATATGTCATAATTGAAAATTCTAATTTCTTCATAGTATTTGAAGAAGTGGGCGTAGGAATAGTCAATTTAGGATCAACACTTGGTTCAACTAGCTCATTAGCATTCGGCTCCACACTAGGTTAAGAGTTGTTTGGTTCCTTTATCGGTTCAGGATTGTTCGGTTCCTCTTCAGATTCTACTTCTTCTGTCTCATCAACTAAGACAGCTTCTAGTTCAAATTTATTTGACGACTCATCAGTTTCTGGTTCGGTTGGTTCACTCGATTCAATTAGGTTCAACTCATGGACATTCTCCACTAACCTTTCAAGATCATGCCTTGTGATGCAACCTTGAACATACTAGCCCTTCAGGTTTGCTTGTGAAGTAGTCAATGATGGAAAGTAGGCACTTCCTGCCTTTTTTCTAGCACAATCGTGGATCTCCTTGAAAATAATTTTGCCAACATTGATGGGCCTTTCCGTCATAATTGCATACAACAAAAGCATTCGTTCCATCGAGATAGTGGAACTGTATGAGATAGGCATGAAGCTATATCAAACAAAGTAGAACCATACCTTAGCCACCGGTTTTAGATATTCTCTTCGGCAAGAATGAATACCATACTTTCTTATAATCCATTGGGATCCTATATTTGTAACAACGTTAAGCACTTGTTGAAGAAAATCCTAATTTATATTTGTCATCATGGCAAAGTACTCATCTTCTTCAACATCAGGTAGATTAAACAAATAATTAATGGACTTAGAAGTAAGGTTTACGAACAAGAACTTCAGTAGCATCTGGCATAGTTAAATAAGCGTAGAACTCCCAAATTAATTCCTCTTAAAGTAATGATTGCACATCACAGAAATAGTTCCAGTTGAGAGCATTAATTGTCTTTTGAATTGACATGGATTCAACCATCTTGCCATTACTCTCCAATTTGAAACCTTTTTCTGACATCATGGGTTGATTTTTGAAGATGGAATCAAACCTTTCTTTTGCTTCCTTATCTTGATTTACAATTGGATTTTCGGAAAAGGTCTTGGAAGATCTAGTTCCATTGCGAGACATTGTAATTTTTCCCAAAATATAGGTAGAATTTTGGCAAAAGGAAGGGAAAAGAAATCAGCAATGCATGGTAGCAAGGAGGTTGCAGTGACGATGGAATTGCGGTGGCAACAAGGTTACTCTAACGATATGGTTGTAGTGGCAATAAGGTTACTCCGGTGAGAAAATTGCGGTGGCGATAGGAGGGTTTGCACCAAAAGGGAGATTTTGGAGAGATTCTTTGAGATATGGGTAGATGATAAGAAGAAATAAATAGGTGGCTAGGGTTTGAAACTAATTGTTTTGAATGGTATGAGGAATGTGATAGTAAAGAGGGGTTTATATAGTAGTAAATTAGGGTGAACTTGTAGCAAAAATTTAACTAGAAGAGTTGCTTGGGCTGCAAGGTAAGGAGGGAAGGAAATTGGTTGCAAAATTAGGGTATTTTAAGGACCCTATGGACGACACTTAGTGGGTAAATTTCTCCTCTTCGTTGTTTTGGGCCTCAAGCCCAACTGCACTTAAAAATTAAACTGCTCTAGATAAAATAAATTGATTAGTACTTGGGCCAATTTGACCCCTTTATTAAACATAAACAAGTAAAATTAAAATGAAAAATTATAGGTTACTTAGAAAATTTCGTCTCAAAAGATTACATTAAATAATTTCCTAGGAAAGGTTGGAGGGGTCACAAATGGTCTCACTTAAGTTTCAATCTCCTTAGACCAAATTAATTAAATGTACTAATTTAAGAAAAATATTTTTCTGACTATTTATTTAAAAGTAAGAACATGAAAAATTAAGGGTCTATTAAATTGGTTTATTAAATTAAACAATGTTTCAATTCGCTCAATTTCACCATCCCAATATTGTTTGAGACGTTGACCATTAACTTTAAACGTACCTCATTGTTGTTGTACAATTCTATTGCTCCATATGGATAAACTTTGTAGATGGTATGAGGTCTTTTCCATCGAAACTTGAGATATCCAAGAAATAACCTTAACCTTGAATTAAACAACAACACTTTTTGACCTTCTCTGAATTCACGAGGTCGTATACGACTGTCACGCCATCTCTTAGACTTTTATTTACACGTATCGGCATTCTTGTATGAAACTAACCTCAACTATTCCAACTCATCAAGGTGTAACATTCTTCTCTCACCGGCTTGCTTAAGATCCAACTTTAATTGTTTCAAAGCCCAGTGAACTTTATTCTCCAACTCAAGTGATAAATGACACACCTTTCCAAATACTAACCGATAAGGAGTCATTCCTAACAGTGTCTTAAAATTAGTTCGATAGGCCTATATAACATTATTGAGCCTTCAAGACCACTCTTTTCTATTAGGTTGCATTATCTTCTCAAGGATACCTTTGAACTCACAGTTTACTCGTTCAATTTGCCCATTTGACTGTGGGTGATAAGCAGTGACAATTTTTTGTTTCACATTGTACTTGTCAATCAACCACTTAAGCCATTTGTTCACAAAGTGAGATCCTTCATCGCTAATTATAGTTTTAGGAGTCCTAAATCGTGTAAACACATGCTTATGTAAGAATCACGTGACTACCTTAGCATCATTTGTTGGGTATGCTTCAACTTTAACCCACTTGGATACGTAATTCATAGCTATTAAGATATACATGTTACCATAAGAAGAAGGAAACTGGCCCAAAAAATCAATGCCCCATACGTCAAATAATTCGATCTCTAAAATGTTTGTCAAGGGTATTTTGCTCCTTCTTGATATGTTTTCGATCCTTTGGCATCTACTATAATTTTTCACATATGCATACACATCCTTGAACACTGTAGGCTAAAAGAATCCTACTTGTAAAATCTTTATTGCAGTGTAAGAACCACCAAAGTGTCCCTCACTCGGAGATGAATGGCAGCAGTACAAGATATCATCAATTTCACTTCCGGCTACACACTTCCTGATTATGTTATTTGCATAATGTTTAAATAAAAATAGATCTTCCCAGAAATAATATCGACCATTGTGAAGGAAATTTTTCCTTTTTTGGTATATAATTTTCAAGGTATTATTCCACATGATAAATAATTTGCATAATTAGCAAACCAAGGTATTTCATGAATTCGGCTTACCTCAAAATATGCTCATCTGGAAAATTTTCATTAGTTGGAACAAGTGAATGAGTTACTCACTTTGTTCCAACCTTGACAGATGATCATCTACTTGATTTTCAACACCTCTTCTGTCTTGGATCTCAAGGTCAAACTCTTAGAGTAAAAGTATCCATCAAATTAGCCTTGTTTAGCATCTTTCTTTGTGAGTAAGTATTTAATGGGTGCATGATGAGTAAAAATAGTGACTTTCGTACCTATGAGATAAGAATGGAACTTGTTAAAAGCAAAAAATATAGCAAAGAGTTCTTTTTCAATTACCGTGTAATTGAGTTGGGCTCCTATCAAAGTTCTGCTAGCATAATAGATAAGGTGAAATACTTTGTTCCTTCTTTGACCCATCACAGCTTCAACAGCAAAGTTGCTTGCATCACACATTAACTCAAAAATAGAGTTTCAATAAGGTATAACGATTATTGGGGTTGAGATTAACCGACGTTTTAGTTCTTCAAAAGCTTCCAAGCATGCTTTTTCAAACTTAAAAATAGTATTTTTCTCTAAGAGCATACACAGAGGCTTAGAAATTTTTTAAAAATCTTTTATAAACCTTTGATAAAATTTAGCATGGCCTAAGAAACTCTGAACTCTTTTAACAGTAACTGGTGGTAGTAATTTTTCAATTACATCCACCTTCACTTTATCAAGTTTGATCTCATTTCTGGAAATTTTATGTCCTAAGACAATTTCCTCCTTAACCATAAAATGGCATTTCTTCTAATTATGGACAAAATTTGTCTCATCGCATCTTTTCAGTACATTAGCCGAAATAATCAAACATGAAAAACTCAGCAAAATTTTCAACCATATTAGTAAATATTGCCATCATGCATTGTTGAAATGTTGCAGGTTTATTACATAAACCTAAAGGCATTCGCCTAAAAGCAAACATACCGTACGGGCAAGTAAAAGTTATTTTTTATTGATCTTTTAGGGCTAAAACTATTTGGTTATATCCCAAATATCCATCTAAGAAACAGTAAAATTTGTTACCTGCCAGTCGATCTAACATCTATCCATAAAAGGCAATGGGAAATGGTCCTTCCAAGTAGCTTTGTTCAATTTTCTATAGTCTATACAGATTCTCCAACCCGTGACAGTTCTCATTGGGATGAACTCATTACGTTCATTCTCAAAAATCATGATTCCACTTTCTTCGATACACATTGTACCGGACTTACCCATGAACTATTTGAGATGGGGTAGATAATTCCTGAATCTAACCATTTGATCACTTCCTTTTACACTATTTCTTTCATGACAGGGTTGAGTCTCCTTTGCCCATCAATTCTAGCTCTTTCACCCTCCTCTAAAATAATCTTATGCATATAAAAGGAAGGGCTTATTCCCCAAATATCAACTATGGTCCAATTGATTACCCTTTTAAATTTCTTTAAGACAAAAATTAGTTACTCTTCTTGTTGTTCTGTCAGTCCTGCTAAAATAATCACAAGAAAATTAGAACTGTTACCTAAATAAAGGTATTTCAAATAGGAAGGAAGTACCTTAAGTTCAAGTTTAGGCTGTTCCTCAATTGACAACTTGGGTTACGTGTATTCGCAAGCTCCTATCTCCAATGGTTCAAACCGTACTAGTTGAACATAGTCCCTCGAATTGGCTTCCATCAAAGCCATATTTTCATTACCTTTTTCATCTTCCAGTGGCTCAGACCCTAAAGTGTTTTCCAATGAGTCTTCTTCAAAATTATTCTCCCATTCTATAGAAACTAAAGTTTCTAACTGTTCCATCATTGAACATTCTTCTGTCGAATTAGGAAATTTTATCGCTTTAAGAACATTAAAAGTTACCTGATCATTTTGAACTCTCATGGTGAGTTCACCTTTTTGCACATTTATTAATGTTTTTTCCGTGGGTATGAAAGGTCATCACAAGATGACTGGCACTTCCTTATCTACTTCAAAATCTAAGGCAATGAAATCAACAGGAAATATAAACTTATCAACTCTTACCAAAACATCCTCGAACTTTCCTTCGGGGTATGCTAAAGATCGACCCGCTAGTTGCACTGTCACAGACGTGGGCCTTACTTTACCTATTCCCAACAACTTGAAAATAGATTTGGGCACCAAGTTGATGCTTACTCTTAAGTTGCACAAAGCTTTACCACATAACATTATCCAATATTACAGGGTATAGTAAAACTTCTAGGATCCTTCAGTTTTGGAGGTGGCTTGTTCTGTTAAAACGCACTGCAATCCTTTGTTAGTGCTATAGTTTCATACTCACTAAGTCTTTTCTTCTTAGAAAAGATTTCCTTTATGAACTTGACATAGTTGGGCATTTGTTCAAAATCTTCTACCAACGGGATTTTGATGTGAAGTTGCTTTAGAACATCCAAAAACTTCTTGAATTGCACCTCCTGTTTCTACTTATTTGGTTGGAATTTTTGAGGATATGGAGGTGATGGAACTTTGGGTTAGACTGGACAACTTTTATAAAGAGATAAATCTGTATCTAAAGAAGGTTTTAGCTTATCAAAATTCACTAGTTTAGATTTTACCTCATTAGACTTTGTAAGTTTTGGCTCATCTAGTGCAGGAATTTCAACTTTTGGTTGACTTTCCTCCTTCTCAATAGGTTCAACCTCAACTGTCTTGAGCTCCAAAGTCTTACCACTTCGTAAGGCAACTACCTTGCGATGTTCCTTACCCAAACTTCTTAAGTTTTCAGTATCGCTCGACAATGCTCCTTACGGAAGGTTACGAAGCACCGTAGCTAACTGACCCATTTGGTTCTCCAAATTTTTCAGTGTTGTTGATTGACTTTGGATTTATGTGTCATTCTTTTCCATGTACACCTTCAACAAGTTCTCCAAATTGTTAGATAATTCAACTTAAGGTTGTTTCGGAACTTGCTAATTGAACCCTTAGGATTGTTTTAGTGTATGCTAATGTAGGTGTTGTTCTGCCCATTTCCTTAGTTACTCTAGGAAAAGTCTGGATGGTTTCGCCATGAAGGATTATAGAAGTTGGATTGTGGTACTTGCCCACTTCTATTTTGGTGTTGATTCCTTACGTAATAAATTGACTTAGGATTTGATGGACAATTCTCAAAAGAATGGCCATCCCCACAATATATGAAGGAAACTACATTGAACTGACTCGGTGTTAGAGGTAAAATTATTCACACCGTTAGTGGTAAACTATTTCAACATTAAAGAGATAAACAATACCTGAGCTAAGAGTGAATTGAGGGTGTCGATTCACGTACTCTGGCTACACGTCTGTCTAATGCTGCACGATTTGTTGGCCATTGATAGTTGTTACTAGCGATCATCTCAATGATTTCGTAAGCCTCATTATAAGACTTCAATAAGATAGCACCATTTGCAGAAGCATCTACCATCAATCTTGTGTGTGCGTTGAGACCATTATAAAACGTCTTCAATTAGATGTAGTGTGGAATCCCATGATGAGGGCACTTACGAAGTAATTCTTAGAATCTTTCCCACATCTCGTACAAGGACTTATCATCCAATTGTTGGAAAGTGGTGATCTCATTTCGCAACTTAGCATTTTTTCTAGGTGGGAAATACTAAACAAAAAATCTTTTTGCTAATTCTTGCCAAGTAGAGCTAGGTGGCAGCGAATTGAGCCATGCTCGTGCTCGATCTTGCAACGAGTATGGAAACAGCTTCAACCTTAGTGCGTCTTCAGTCACACCAACTATTTTAAATGAATCACTCACCTCCATGAATAATCGAAGGTGAAGGTGTGGATCTTCCATGGGCATTCCTCTGAACTGGCCCACCATTTGCAACATTTGAAACATCACTAGTTTCAATTCAAATTGGGGTGCCTCGATATCCAGCCTCCTAATTCCCAGATTTAACTCATTAAAGATTGGCATAGTGTACTGTCTTATGGCACGATCCCTATCGTCAACAATAAATATGCGATTGCACATATGATTAGCTCCATTTCCTGGTCTATCATTTTGATTTCCAAGGTCTATTTCAACTTGTCTTTGGGCTAATTGTTCACATCTTCTTTGTCTAAATGTCTGCTCGATTTCAGGGTCTACCAGTAATAAATCAATAATCCAATTTATGCTCATAAACTCCTGAAAATAAATCACAAAAAATAAAGAATAAAGAATTAATTAGTGAAGTTAGGAGTTAAATAAAAATAAAATAAGAACTAAATTGCAAAGTATAATTTCACAAAAAAAAGATTAAGGCAACAATCCCCAATAAGGCGCCAATAACTTGTAACTGTAGGTTTGTGCAAGTGTACAACATCGTTATCAAGTAATAAGTAAGTAATAGAGTTATCGTCTCCATAGGGACTATGTATGTTAATCAATTAACTGTAAAATTAAAGTTAACAATTTTGTTAAGAAAAACACAATAATTTTTTAGTGATTGATGTAAAAATAAATGACTAAATGTAGGATGATCCCTAATGCAAATTAATCTAAATGCAAAGTATGAAATGAAATGTATGAGATGATTTTATAGCAAAAAGACAAACTTCAACAATCAATAACATGAATAAGCTAGAATAATTACATCATTCAACTTAATTCATTTTTCTCATGTTCAACAGTGTTTACATCCGCTCAAGTGCTAAAGACAAAGCATCGCCCCAATCATACTTGATAAATAGTATAGTAGTCTTTCAAAATTTTTACTTGTTTTCGATTAGACTAAAGACATGTTTAGATTATCTACTAATACAAGTTGTCTTTTCGTATTATGATCCAACAACATAACCCGCTTAGCATTAGTTAAACTTTAGATAATTAGTGAGACAATATTTGTTTCCATTTTGATTTGTGTGCAAAAATCATTGAGGACAATATACAAAGAATAATGTAATCAATGGATATTTTTTAAAACCAATTTGTTAGAAAAATACAAGTATACATGACGAAAATACTACACTAAGGGCACTAGACCCAATAGTCTCCCACTTGCCCTAGTGAAGTAGATGAATCATGTTTCCCATTCTCATACCCTTTACATGTTTATCAAAACTCCAGCTACCAGATTCTTGGCAAACATATCTGTAGGGATGTGCTCATACGTGATTTTGGCTACATCTATCATTCCGTTAATTACTATCAATGTGTTTTGTCCTCGAGTGATTTCTTTGGTTTTTAGTTATTTTCGTACTGTTACAATGCTATAGTCTTTTACCTACCATATACTTGACCTTCATAGTGAAGTTAGAAGAGGAACCCTACTTAACATTCTCTACACTATAGACTCGCTGCCTAGGAAAAATACAGAGCTTTTCATTTGTATTTCTTTACTTCTTAAAGATCCATAACATTCTATGGGTTTTATCTCTTTTTGTAAGTCTACAAGTTCTCACACTAAGTTGGATTTCATAGAATCCATCTTAGCTCTTATAGCTATTTCCTAAAACTCAGAATCAGCACCCTGCATCGCTTCATCTAATTTGAGTGGTTCATTATCTTCCTGTTCAGAAGATTCAGTGTAAATAATAAGGAGTTGCATCCAGAATCGTTACTAGAGGGCTTTATGTGTTTCTCGAAAGTTACTCAAGTACTTCTTTACTTCAAGGTGTAAAGTTATTCACGTAACTCTCCACTTAGAAGGTAGCATGAGTCCACACTATAATTTTTTACTCTTTCAGGTTATAAAACAAGTCGTCCTTCCTTCCTTTAAGATATCCCACAAACATGCACAATTTTATTCATGAATCCAACTTCCTCACATCTTTGTCTAATACGTGGGACAAGCATCCCCAAATCATAAAATGCTTTAGGCTTTGCTTTTTGATGTGCCACAATTAGTATGGAGTTTTAAATGCGGTCTTGTGACAGCCCAAAATTGACCCTAGTCGGGAAGTGGTTTCGGGACTGCTAAACCGAGTCACCGAAATGTTTGAATGTGATATTTATTGTCTAGAATATGTAATTATGAATGTGTGAAAATTTCAAGCTTCGATTTAGTCGATTGCATGTGAATTCAGTTAGTAGGATTTGTGTGACACTTTTGAAATGTGATAGGCTAATCTATAAGGATCTAATAGTGCATGTAATAAAAAGGGAGGACTTGCATGTCAAATTTCCCCCCTAATTAGTAGTGGCCGGCCATGCTATGAGTGGAAACATGTCACAAACATGTTATGTTAGTGAGGTATGTTAGGAAAAATAAAATAAGGAGTATGGGTAATAAAGAAATGGAAAAAAAAGAAAGAATGTGTGTGAGTGTTCCCCCCATTGCCGTGAGTTAAAGAAAAGAAAAAAAAATTTGTTCATCCTTTTTCATTTCTTTTGGCCGAAAATTCTAAGGAAGGAGGAAGGAGTTCTTGCTTCATGTTTGGTTTGGAAGAGGATTAGGAGGAGGTTTGGCCATACTTGTATCTAGATTAAGGTATGTTTGAGGTTGTTCCATGAGATTCATGCATGTTTTTAGTTGCTAGCTTGAGTTCTAATTAGCCCATGGTTCAAATCTTTGCTATGTCATGGGGATGATATTCGGCCTAGGTGGATTTTGTGTTAATGCCATTGCATGCTAAATATGAAGCTTGTTAATGATACATGTGATGGTGGATTGATGACTCTTGGATTTTCTTTTTAGCATTTTTGAGTGAGACATTAAGTTCTTTGTTTAACCATGACCAAAATTGAAATGGTTTGGTGTTGTGATGTATTCGGCCATGGTATATCCATAAGTATGATTTATGCTTATTGCATGGTAGGTAAGATTTGTGTTTTGGATTTATGTTCATGTTTAGTTATAATCAACTTTGAGATTCGGCTCTTGCACATATATATATATGTTTGCACATGACGTATTGGTATGACATATACAATATCTCAAGGTATATATTTACATATGATGGTGTTTCGGTTATGGAGTACATGATGGATGCGTATTGAGTTATAATATGTAATGCATTAGTTAGTAAAAGGTATGTCATTTGTGTGTGGTATTGAGTATATAATTGGCCTCAACATAGACATGCATAATCGGCCACATGAATTAGTACATAGGTTGATGTGTTGTTCGGCCATAGGTAAGCATATTGAAGGCTTTATCTTGACTTAGAAAATTCGGCTAAGGAGAGTATTAACTAATGTGTTGAGTTTGATTCATGATTCCGTACATATGTGACTTTAATGTCTAATGAATATCTGTGGGCCAAGTACCTTGAGTTCCTCTTTTCGATGCTCAAATGATTAAATCAATTTATTTGTTAAATTAAGCTCAAGAGCAAAGGGGAACTAAATCCGATAAAGGGAAGGAAAAAGTGGTCGAATAGCCATCGGAATCGTTCGACAACATCCGAGGTAAGTTTTCGAGTAATGGGACTTAAATTATGATTCGATTAGATTATGTCTTAAGTAAATCAAAATCATGCTCTTATATGTGGCTATTGAGCCGAAATTGTAAATGTGATAAGTGTCTTGTGTTTGAGCTTTGGTAATGAAAATGAAATATGAATGTGTCATGATTTATTGATATATGTGCATGGTTACTCGAATGATATCCGAGCTAAGTCCCGAAGGCTTTTGTGCTAAACGACCAGATCCGGACTAAGATCCGAAGGCATTTGTGCTAGCGACTATATCCGGGCTAAGTCCCGAAGGCATTTTTGCTAGTGACCATATCCGGGTTAAGACCCGAAGGCATTGTGCGAGTGGTTATATCCGGCTAAACCCCGAAGATGCTTGATTTGGGAACGAGCGATCTTGCTGTAAAAATTTAAATTAATACGCTCGTAAAATCCCAGCGATGAGGTATGTTTCGTGTGTGCTTTGAATTAGTTGATCCCTTACAAATCTGTATTCGCTCAGTCGATAAATGAGCTACCGGCCTTTGGCTAAGTTGATCTTTTGTGTATGAACATAAGGGTTGGTAATGTGAAGTAAGTATGATATTGAAAATTTGTGCATATGAAATTATCCGTTTAGCTATATGAATGCTATACTTTTGTTGTGCTGGAATCCCTTGCTCAAAACTTACTAAGCATAAATTGCTTACTCCGTTTCTTTGTTTCTCTGTTTTATAGATTTTGGCTCGTCAGCTATCGGATTCGGGATTTTTGGAAGTCGAAGTCTCCCACACTATCAAAGCCCCCTTTTGGTACAATTTTGGTTGAACTTTGAAATGGCATGTATAGGACTACCCTTTTGTTGTTGGTCATGTACCGTTCGGTTTTGTGTAAATTTGGATAGCCATGCGAAAATGGCTTAAATATACTTTGATCATAGCATTATAATCGTTTTGTTTGTTGTCCGTCGAGAGGTATGGAAATGTTGGTAACGGTTAGCCATCGGAAGGGTTATTCTTGATCACTTTTGGAATATGTATGACAAACTCTAGTTGATCCATGGAGGATCATGAAATAGGTAAAGTTTACCTTAAAAAAACAGATGCTGGCAGCAGCAGTGATGTGGATGTGAAAAATCACTTAAAATAGTAGGAATGGAATTAAATAGTGAATAAATTATGTAAACGAACCTTGATGAATCTATTTTCATAGGAAAGTAATGAAACGATCATATGGACAGTATGTTAAGAGATATTCAGGTTCTCGTGAGAGAGGGTCAGAACGGTTTCTGGATTCCCTGTTCCGACTTTGGAAATTCATTATAAATTAACCAGAGATAATTAGAAGTCATGCCATATATGAATAGATTCCTTTTTGAGTCTAGTTTCTATAGAAACAAACGACATCAGTATTGAAGCCCTGTACAGGGAGATATCCAAGTCGTAATGTTCAAAGGTCAGTGTAGTCGATCCCTGTAACATGGGAGACTTTGACTAATAAACTGTACTAATTGGCCCAACCAAAAATTCTAGAAAAAAATTTGTAGATGTATATATGAGTTTAGTTTTAGGGAAAAATCACGAAGCTGATTTTCGAGTTGTGAAACTCAAGATATGATTTTTAAGGTGACAGTGACGCAGTTAGCCAGCTTGCCTGGAAAATTTAAAATGGATTGTGCAAAGAAGTGATTTAAGTCTGCAAACCCGTCGTGTCCGACTCCGGCGACGGACTCAGGTACGGGGTGTTACAATTTTTTTGGTATCAGAGCTACGGTTTAGTCGATTCTAGGACTACCTAATACGTTTGGGTCTAGCTATACATGCCATTTTGTGATTATTTGATAGTGTGGTGATTTCTGACGATTGAAAATGTGTTTATTTATAGTAATGGATCCCGATCCCGACCGAGCGGTAGCTGATGATCTTGAGAGTGTGGCGCCTGCTCCCGCACAAGGGACAGCTCCGGCGGACTCTCAACCGATTGCTAGTAATCCGAATGACGAAGCTAGACAAGCTTTCTATAGCGTAATGAATGATTGGTTCAACCAATACATTCGAACTAATACGGCTGTTCCACAACCTCCATTCCCGACTAATGCCACCCCCGCACCTACAATACCTCCGGCAACTGACCAAATAAGGTCAAATAAGCCCCCAGTTGACAGAATCCGAAAACACGGGGCTACTGAATTTAAAGCTACGGACAGCGATGATGCCGAGCAAGCTGAATTTTGGTTGGACAACACTATCCGGGTACTCGACGAGCTATCTTGCACACCCGATGAGTGCCTAAAGTGTACTATCTCCTTGCTACGTGATTCTGCCTACTATTGGTGGAATACGTTGACTTCTGTTGTGCCTAGAGAGCAAGTAACTTGGGAGTTTTTCCAAACCGAGTTTCAGAAAAAGTATATCAGTCAGAGATTCATTGACCAAAAACGGAAGGAATTTCTTGAACTCAAACAAGGTTCCATGTCGGTTACCGACTATGAAAGAAAATTTGTGAGGCTTAGCCGATATGCGCGAGAATGCATTTCTTCAGAAGCTGTGATGTGTAAACGTTTTGAGGATGGAATAAATGATGATATAAAGCTGTATGTTGGCATCTTGGAAATCCGAGAATTTATGGTACTTGTTGAGCGAGCTTGTAAAGCCGAGGAGCTAAGTATGGAGAAAAGAAAAACTGATATGGGAGCAAAGGAGTTTCGTAAGAGGTCTTCGGGGAAGCCCTTCCCACAGTCATCGAAGAAATTTAGAGATGACTTAGGCCGGTCTAGGGACACTTCGGGTTTCTCTAGACGAGATCGCGATCGACCCCCTGTGAGCACACGAGTCACTTCGGTCGCCAGTGTTGGAAATGATCGTCGGGACAGAACGGAATGTCGATATTGCGGTAAATGGCATTCGGGGAGTTGTAGATTCCATGATCGCTCCTGTTACAAGTGCGGATCAGTTGACCACTTCATTAAAGATTGCCCGAGGTTGTCTGAATAGAATGTAAATCAGAGTGGGAAACCGGGTGCTACCACTGCTCGAGGTAGACCATCTAGAAATACGGGCAATGCTAGTGGTGGTCAGAGAGGATCTAGAGATGCTACGACCAGATCCGAGGCTCGCGCTCCTGCTAGGGCTTATGCTATACGCGCACGCGAGGATGCTTCCTCGCCAGATGTTATTACCGGTACTTTTACTCTCTTTGATACTAATGTGATTGCTTTGATTGACCCTGGTTCTACTCATTCTTATATATACGAAACCTTAGCATTCAGTAAGACTTTACCTATTGAGTCTACTGAGTTCGTAATTCGGGTGTCAAATCCCTTGGGTCGTTACGTGCTTGTCGACAAAGTGTGTAAGAAATGTCCCCTAGTAATTCGAGGTTCCTGTTTTCCGGCGGACTTGATGCTTTTGCCGTTTGATGAATTTGATGTTATTCTTGGTTTGGATTGGTTGACCGTGCATGATGCGGTTGTGAATTGCAAAAGCAAGACTATGGATTTGAGGTGCGCAAATAACGAGATGATCCGAGTTGAGTCTACGGACTTGGATGGGTTGCCAGCTGTAATATCCTCAATGTTGGCCCAGAAATATGTAAGAAAAGGGTGCGAAGCATACCTTGCGTATGTACTTGATGACAAAGAATTAGAAAAGAAACCCGAATCTGTGCCGGTGGTTTGTGAATACCCGGATGTTTTTCCTGAAGAATTACCGGGTTTACCACCTGTTCGGGAGGTAGAGTTTGGTATTGAGCTTGTACCTGGAACTACGCCAATTTTGATAGCTTCGTATCGTATGGCACCAACCGAGTTAAAGGAGTTGAAAGCTCAGTTGCAAGAGTTGACTGATAGAGGTTTCGCTCGACCAAGTTTCTCACCTTGGGGTGCACTAGTATTGTTTGTGAAGAAGAAGGACGGAACCATGAGGTTGTGCATCGACTATCGTCTGCTGAATAAAGTGACAATAAAGAATAAATATCCGATACTGCGTATTGATGATTTGTTTGATCAACTAAAGGGAGCCTCAGTGTTTTCAAAGATAGATTTGAGATCGGGTTATTATCAGTTGCGAATTCGAGATTCGGATAAACCCAAAACTGCTTTCAGAACGAGATACGGCCACTACGAGTTCTTAGTGATGCCATTTGGGCTCACTAATGCCCCTGCGGTATTTATGGACTTGATGAATCGGATCTTCAGACAGTATTTGGATCGGTTCGTAGTTGTGTTTATTGATGACATCTTGGTCTATTCAAGAGATGAGACCGAACATGCTGAGCACCTGAGATTAGTGTTGCAAATTTTACGGGATAAGCAGTTATATGCTAAGTTCAGTAAGTGTGAGTTCTGGTTAAGAGAGGTTAGCTTCTTGGGCCACATGGTATCCGCATCGGGTATTCGAGTTGACCCGAACAAAATTTCAGCCATACTTAACTGGAAGCCTCCGAGAAATATTACTGAGGTTCGGAGCTTTTTGGGACTTGCCGGTTACTACCGATGGTTTGTAAAAGGTTTCTCGATGATAGCCACACCGATGACGAAGCTACTTCAAAAAGATGTTAAGTTCGAATGGACGGAAAAATGTCAGAAAAGTTTTGATCAACTGAAAACTTATTTGACCGAAGCTCCAATTCTAGTGCAGCCCGAATCAGGCAAAGAGTTTGTCATTTATAGTGATGCGTCCCTACTTGGGTTAGGTTGCGTATTGATGCAAGAAGGTCGAGTTGTGGCCTATGCGTCGAGACAATTAAAGCCACATGAGAAAAATTATCCGACCCATGATCTCGAACTAGCTGCCATCGTATTCGCTTTAAAAATATGGCGACATTACTTATTTGGTGAAAAGTGCCATCTATTTTCGGATCACAAAAGTCTCAAATATTTGATGACTCAAAGAGACTTAAATCTGCGACAAATACGTTTGCTCGAGTTGTTAAAGGATTATGAGCTTGTCATTGACTATCACCCGGGAAAGGCTAATGTGGTTGCGGACGCCTTAAGCCGGAAATCACTGTTTGCTTTACGAGCGATGAATGTACTCTTGTCTGTTCTACCCGACAATGTGTTAGTAGCTGAATTAAAGGCCGAACCATTATTGATTCATCAAATTCGTGAAGCTCAGAAAGTCGACGATGAATTGGTTGCAAAACGGGCTGAGTGTGTTCCGAACAAGGAATCGGAGTTTCAAATTGATGATGATGATTGTTTGAGGTTCAGAAGTCGTTTGTGTGTTCCAAGGAATTCGGAACTCATTTCGATGATTCTGAACGAAGCCCATTGTAGTCGAATGTCAATTCACCCGGGGAGTACGAAAATGTACAACGATTTGAAACGTCGGTTTTGGTGGCATGGTATGAAACGAGACATCTCTGACTTTGTTTCAAGATGTTTAATATGTCAACAAGTGAAAGCGGAACATCAAGTGCCTTCAGGATTACTTCAGCCGATCATGATACCCGAGTGGAAATAGGATCGAGTCACAATGGACTTTGTGTTCGGACTGCCATTGTCAGCAAGTAAGAAGGATGCGATTTGGGTTGTTGTTGATAGACTGACTAAGTCGGCTCACTTTATCCCCGTGCGTACGGATTTTTCATTGGATAAACTAGCTGAATTGTATGTTTCTCAGATTGTGAGATTACACGGGGTACCTATTTCTATGTGTCGGATAAAGATTCGAGATTCACCTCACGATTTTGGAAGAAATTGCAAGAAGCTTTGGGTACCAAGCTGCATTTTAGCACTGCTTTTCACCCCCAAACCGATGGTCAATCCGAGCGAATAATTCAGATACTTGAGGATATGTTGAGATGTTGCATCCTTGAGTTCAGTAGTTCATGGGAACGGTATTTACCTTTGATTGAATTTGCTTACAACAATAGTTTTCAATCAAGTATTAAGATGGCACCTTACGAGGCTTTGTACGGTCGTAAATGCCGTACACCATTGTTTGGTGAAAGTAAAATTTTCGGAGTTGATTTGATTAAAGATGCCGAACAGAAAGTAAAGGTAATCCGTGAAAGTCTGAAGGCAGCCACAGATCGTCAGAAATCGTATGCGGATTTGAAACGAAAAGACATTGAATATCAGGTGGGAGATAAAGTGTTTCTTAAAGTTTCGCCTTGGAAAAAGGTACTCAGATTTGGCCGTAAGGGCAAGTTGAGTCCGAGATTCATTGGGCCGTACGAAATCTCCGAACGAGTTGGTCCAATTGCGTATAGATTGATTTTGCCCCCTGAACTTGAAAAGATTCACGACGTCTTTCATGTTTCGATGCTTCGACGTTATAGATCCGATCCGTCACACGTGATTAATCCATCAGAAGTTGAAATTCAATCTGACTTGAGTTATGAAGAAGAACCGATTCGTATCCTAGCTCGTGAAGTGAAAGAGTTACGAAACAAAAGGGTTCCGTTAGTAAAGGTGTTATGGCTCAAACACGGAGTCGAAGAAGCTACATGGGAAACCGAGAATGCCATGAAAGAACGATACCCAAACTTATTTACCGGTAAGATTTTCGGGGACAAAAATTTCTTAAGTGGGGGAGAGTTGTGACAGCCCAAAATTGACCCTAGTCGGGAAGTGGTTTCGGGACCGCTAAATCGAGTCACCGAAATGTTTGAATGTGATATTTATTGTCTAGAATATGTAATTATGAATGTGTGAAAATTTCAAGCTTCGATTTAGTCGATTGCATGTGAATTCAGTTAGTAGGATTTGTGTGACACTTTTGAAATGTGATAGGCTAATCTATAAGGATCTAATAGTGCATGTAATAAAAAGGGAGGACTTGCATGTCAAATTTCCCCCCTAATTAGTAGTGGCCGACCATGCTATGAGTGGAAACATGTCACAAACATGTTATGTTAGTGAGGTATGTTAGGAAAAATAAAATAAGGAGTATGGGTAATAAAGAAATGGAAAAAAAAAAGAAAGAATGTGTGTGAGTGTTCCCCCCATTGCCGTGAGTTAAAGAAAAGAAAAAAAATTTGTTCATCCTTTTTCATTTCTTTTGGCCGAAAATTCTAAGGAAGGAGGAATTCATTTCTTTTGGCCGAAAATTCTAAGGAAGGAGGAAGGAGTTCTTGCTTCATGTTTGGTTTGGAAGAGGATTAGGAGGAGGTTTGGCCATACTTGTATCTAGATTAAGGTATGTTTGAGGTTGTGCCATGAGATTCATGCATGTTTTTAGTTGCTAGCTTGAGTTCTAATTAGCCCATGGTTCAAATCTTTGCTATGTCATGGGGATGATATTCGGCCTAGGTGGATTTTGTGTTAATGCCATTGCATGCTAAATATGAAGCTTGTTAATGATACATGTGATGGTGGATTGATGACTCTTGGATTTTCTTTTTAGCATTTTTGAGTGAGACATTAAGTTCTTTGTTTAACCATGACCAAAATTGAAATGGTTTGGTGTTGTGATGTATTCGGCCATGGTATATCCATAAGTATGATTTATGCTTATTGCATGGTAGGTAAGATTTGTGTTTTGGATTTATGTTCATGTTTAGTTATAATCAACTTTGAGATTCGGCTCTTGCACATATATATATATATGTTTGCACATGACGTATTGGTATGACATATACAATATCTCAAGGTATATATTTACATATGATGGTGTTTCGGTTATGGAGTACTTGATGGATGCGTATTGAGTTATAATATGTAATGCATTAGTTAGTAAAAGGTATGCCATTTGTGTGTGGTATTGAGTATATAATTGGCCTCAACATAGACATGCATAATCGGCCACATGAATGAGTACATAGGTTGATGTGTTGTTCGGCCATAGGTAAGCATATTGAAGGCTTTATCTTGACTTAGAAAATTCGGATAAGGAGAGTATTAACTAATGTGTTGAGTTTGATTCATGATTTCGTACATATGTGACTTTAATGTCTAATGAATATATGTGGCCAAGTACCTTGAGTTCCTCTTTTCGATGCTCAAATTATTAAATCAATTTATTTGTTAAATTAAGCTCAAGAGCAAAGGGGAACTAAATCCGATAAAGGGAAGGAAAAAGTGGTCGAATAGCCATCGGAATCGTCCGACAACATCCGAGGTAAGTTTTCGAGTAATGGGACTTAAATTATGATTCGATTAGATTATGTCTTAAGTAAATCAAAATCATGCTCTTATATGTGGCTATTGAGCCGAAATTGTAAATGTGATAAGTGTCTTGTGTTTGAGCTTTGGTAATGAAAACGAAATATGAATGTGTCATGATTTATTGATATATGTGCATGGTTACTCGAATGATATCCGGGCTAAGTCCCGAAGGCTTTTGTGCTAAGCGACTACATCCGGACTAAGATCCGAAGGCATTTGTGCTAGCGACTATATCCGGGCTAAGTCCCGAAGGCATTTTTGCTAGTGACCATATCCGGGTTAAGACCCGAAGGCCTTGTGCGAGTGGTTATATCCGGCTAAACCCCGAAGATGCTTGATTTGGGAACGAGCGATCTTGCTGTAAAAATTTAAATTAATACGCTCGTAAAATCCCAGCGATGAGGTATGTTTCGTGTGTGCTTTGAATTAGTTGATCCCTTACAAATCTGTATTCGCTCAGTCGATAAATGAGCTACCGGCCTTTGGCTAAGTTGATCTTTTGTGTATGAACATAAGGGTTGGTAATGTGAAGTAAGTATGATATTGAAAATTTGTGCATATGAAATTATCCGTTTAGCTATATGAATGCTATACTTTTGTTGTGCTGGAATCCCTTGCTCAAAACTTACTAAGCATAAATTGCTTACTCCGTTTCTTTGTTTCTCTGTTTTATAGATTTTGGCTCGTCAGCTATCGGACTCGGGATTTTTGGAAGTCGAAGTCTCCCACACTATCAAAGCCCCCTTTTGGTACAATTTTGGTTGAACTTTGAAATGGCATGTATAGGACTACCCTTTTGTTGTTGGTCATGTACCCTTCGGTTTTGTGTAAATTTGGATAGCCATGCGAAAATGGCTTAAATATACTTTGATCATAGCATTATAATCGTTTTGTATGTTGTCCGTCGAGAGGTATGGAAATGTTGGTAACGGTTAGCCATGGGAAGGGTTATTCTTGCTCACTTTTGGAATATGTATGACAAACTCTAGTTGATCCATGGAGGATCATGAAATAGGTAAAGTTTACCTTAAAAAAACAGATGCTGGCAGCAGCAGTGATGTGGATGTGAAAAATCACTACAAATAGTAGGAATGGAATTAAATAGTGAATAAATTATGTAAACGAATCTTGATGAATCTATTTTCATAGGAAAGTAACGAAACGATCATATGGTCAGTATGTTAAGAGATATTCAGGTTCTCGTGAGACAGGGCCAGAACAGTTTCTGGATTCCCTGTTCCGTCTTTGGAAATTCATTATAAATTAACCAGAGATAATTAGAAGTCATGCCATATATGCATAGATTCCTTTTTGAGTCTAGTTTCTATAGAAACAAACGACATCAGTATTGAAGCCCTGTACAGGGAGATATCCAAGTCGTAATGCGCAAAGGTCAGTGTAGTCGATCCCTGTAACATGGGAGACTTTGACTAATAAACTGTACTAATTGGCCCAACCAAAAATTCTAGAAAAAAATTTGTAGATGCATATATGAGTCTAGTTTCAGGGAAAAATCACGAAGCTGATTTTCGAGTTGTGAAACTCAAGATATGATTTTTAAGGTGACAGTGACGCAGTTAGCCAGCTTGCCTGGAAAATTTAAAATGGATTGTGCAAAGAAGTGATTTAAGTCTGCAAACCCCTCGTGTCCAACTCCGGCGACAGACTCGGGTATAGGGTGTTACAGGTCTTATTTGGTACTATTGAGAAATGTGTCCATATTGTAATAAACATGTAATTATTTTCTATGTATATGAATGATGAATAAATAAGTTTCACATTTTAATGTTATGTCTTTTTTATTTCTGTCTTTTATATTTACATGCATTGTGGAATTGTGACAAAAAAATACTAGCTTATTATTTGTCTAAGTTCAAACTGATTATAAGTGGCATTGTAAGAACATTTACATTGTGAAAAAGGCAACTTACTCCAATAGATAATCTAAATGAGTTTGTAATCCTATAAAAGAATCAAAGTGAGCATTTGGTTCAAATACTGAGAAGGAATATTATGTTATCTACAATTCCAATTGAGGAGATGGCTAGTCTTTCTTATCAGAGCAGTTGACTCCACAGGTAGAGACATATATGTATTCATTGGTAGAATGATACATTGGACTGGACCCAAGATGAATTAATTTTAAATCTGTTTGTAAACTAATTCACTTATGACATTCATGGTGTGCTTTACCTAAATCTTGAGTTAGTTACTGACTATGCGTATGTAACTCATATGCTTTGATATAAGTGGAGGCTTATGCTCTAAAGATTATCGAGTCGATAGCTGGTATGTTGGGTACATGACTTGTGTATGGCATGGATTTACTAGCAACAATGGAATTCATAGCTCAATTAAAGAGTTAATGATATCCTCTCATTGGCATTGTGCAGATTGATAACTATGGAACGTCGCCATGGGTTGCTTATTCTCGAACAAGGAATTTATCACAGTCAGTTGTTGAAAGTATGTAGCGTGTGAAATGATATACGAATGTGTAAGTGTACACGTCAAATCAAGTAATAAAATAGTAAGTAAGATTGTCTCCACAAATATCGATTAGGATTAATTTGGTTAAATTATCACTATGAACTATATGAATCAGGTTATGGCAAAAACATAATAACAAATTTGTAAAGGATAATCACGTATGCAATATTAAAATCAAATAACTAACTTAAAAATGTTGTGGCAATTTAACGAGAAAAATTTGAGAGAAACTACATTGTTAAATGAAAGGTTGGAATTACTCAGATGATATCATTATAACACAATAATGCCATGGAAAAAGTTTATACCAGTCTACAGTTCATATTCTAGTTACAGTAGTCTGCTTTTTTTGAGAGCCAGACTTCAAGCTACCATTCCTAAGGCTTTGTATGTCTACAAGCTTCAAGGATGATATCCAATATTGTTTTTTCTTTACTCTGTACAAAGCGCAACTCTATGTCTAGAGTGCTACGAATATTCTTTTCAGTACTCGCTTGTAGCATTCGATCATAATCCAACTCATCTGACCTTTTCAGAATTAAATCAAGTTTGTGAACATATCATACATTCATATATATCTAGAGATTACATGCATGAATTCAAAATAATGCAAATCGAATGAAACAATAGATCTAATCAAGAGAATGTCTAGTCATTAATGGAAACAAAGATTCATCAAGTAATTCCAAGCTGATTAAATTAGCTCATAGGTTGGAAATTAACATCTAAAATAAAGGTATCATTCAACACCATCATTTAACAGTTAAAATTCACAGAAATTAATCAAGATAATGAAGGAATAACTTTAAAAAGCTTCCACCAAAACAGCTCCCAACTCTAGTGTTGCAATATTGTGCAAGACCCAGGGTTGAATGCTTTGTTCCTTTCCTTGCGTCTCTACTCTATGGTTTAGCTACTACCCTATCTTCTTTTCTCTAGATTTTTCACGAGAGTTTGTTGGAGAAGAAAACTGCTCCTAAATCTTAATGTAAAATTCCCATGTGTAGAATTATCCTCTCTTTCCTCTTTTCTAGGGTAGGTCCCCTCTCTCAGCACACACTTTTCTTCCTCTTTGTCAGGTGAATTTATCTAGTACACATCCAGATAGCTAAGAGTGACGAGGATTAAGTGCTGCGTCAGCATCTTCCTGGAATTACTATGGCATTTATGCTGGCGATTGTCCAACCTTTTGTCATGAGAATACTTCACTCTTTCATTTTTCTTCTTCCTTCCTACATCTGCTATAGACACAAACAATTCATTTCCTTCCACCAACAAAAGTAACATATAGCAACATTAAAAGCACAGTCGAAGCTTTAAGATGCAATGTTATAAAAATATCCTAAAAATGCAAATATATCCACTTAAGTATAGATAATTAATCAAGTTTAGAGGCTGCAATATAACTCTTTTCAAGAGTTATCATAGTATCATATCAATCATTAAGACGAAACAATGGTGACAATGGGATAAAATAGGATTATATTGAGTGAATAGGTTTAATTCAAAGGAATCAAGGATAACACACACATGACGAGGTCATTGTACAAATCAGTTGGATGAATTGCTTTCATAAAAAGTATACAATAAGGAGTTTCCAATCATGGTACTTCTAGTGGATTGACTCTATGATTAAATAATTGTAAATTATCAAAACAATGCTTCTGGATATAATTGCAATTACTAGAGTCAAATTGTATGTGTTTGATTAGTCTTTCTACTAGCTCAACAAAAACTTGATTGAACTGCATTTGAATTAGAAGTAAATTCTACGATTTTGGAAATAATTTAATTGAGTCGATTTATTCAATGTGGAATTAAATTGGTTGGTCATAAGAATTGTTCAATTAGAGAATTTGATTAAAGAATTTTCTTGAAAAATTAATTTGGAAAATCTAAGTGATTTTTGAGAAAATTAAATTTAATCAAATTAAATTAAATTAATCAAATTAATTAAAATTAATATGATATTTTTGGAAATTAATTTTCAAGTCAGAAAATTGGCCCAATGGGTAATTGAACTTGAAAATTGGACTTGAGATCGTAAATTGGGCCTGGGAGCCCAAAATCAAGACCAAGACCTAAAATTGGTCGAATCGGGTCTAGTATGTGAAATTAGGCGAACAATCCAATCAATGGCTGGACTGAACCAGTTGGACCGTCACTGGCCCGGGCTGAACCGGCAGAAACGGAACCAGCTCGGGGTGTCAATGACTGCGATGACGACATTCCTATGGCCGAAAAATGGTCGATGGCTTCGGTGGTTGAGTAGTGGAAAAATTACGCTCCTACTAGGGCTTAACCAGATAATTTGATTTCAGATTAACTATTCCAAAAATAATATTATTTTAATAGATTTAATATTAAAGTGATTATCTTAATATTAAATTTAATTTCATGTTTATCTTGTAGATAAATATTCTATTAATTTAATAAGATTTAATATTAAATTTAATCTAATATTTATCTTGATAAATATTATATTAATTTAATATTAAAATAATTAAGTTTACATATTTGAACTCTCTAAACTTTCCCTATATAAAGAGAATCTTAAGTCATTATTTTTCACACACTTGAATTCAATAGAAAGTTATAGAGAGAAAATTCTCTAAAGATATTATTTCAGAAAATTTCTAGATATATTTTTCTTAATTACAACTTGGCCCTAAAGTTTAGAGAAATTGCAAAATTATCCTATTAATAATTTTTGTGAAAATTTTCTGATTCAGAGCAAGCCCACACTTGGTAGACGAGAGCTCGAGGATAGCAGAGAAGACTACTTAGTCAAAAAGTTAATTCTAGATGAATAAAAAGGGTAGAATTTTGATTAAGTGTTCATTACTTCAGATATCACAACCTAGTTCTTGTTTTGGAAAATTTTTTAAAAACTCTGGTTTTTACCTAAATTTATTTCCCACAGCATTTTTCAAACTTGATTTTTCAACAATTACATCATTTATGATGTAGCAATTCGTTTATAAAGCATATCCCAGAAGTAAACTGACAATTGTAAATAACTTAACATCAATAGAACCATATTTAACAAAGTCTGATTCCTTCTCTCTCCCACCTCATTCTATTGTGGAGCTTCCAACGCAGTTAATTGGGATAATATCTCATTCATTATGAGGTATCCTAAGAATTTATAAGTATTCCCCACCTCGATTAGATTGAAGTGTATTTATGGGTAAACCAAGTTGTTTCTCCACTTCCACACAAAACACTTTGAATTTATCAAAGGTTTCACATTTATGATGCATTAGGTGCATACATTTGCAATGGAATAATCATCTATAAATGTTACATAATAATCATAACCACCTCGCACACTAACATTAATGAGATTATATACATCAGTGTGTACAAGTTCTAAGGGTTTCGCTTAGTCATCTTACCTTTCAAGTAAGATTCACATTGTGGAAGATCAATTTACTTACATGAACTTAGATGTCATCTTTCACAAGTCTAGTGATTCTTTCTTGATTAATATGACCAAGTCTCAAATGCCAAAGGTATGCCTCACTAGATTGAGACGTCTTAAGTCTTTTATTTGTTAATTCTGTTTCAAGCAGTGTGTACATCGTTGGTTTGATAAAATATAGATTATTTGACATCCATCTATTAGAGACAAGAGTACGATTTATACATTTTGCAATACTATTATTAAAAGTCACTATCAAGTCATCTTTAAATAAACATTCAATAGAAATTAATTTTCTTTTGAAACTTGGTACATAGAAAACATCTTTCAAAATAATCTTCCTAAAATTATCAAAATAAAGATGTACATCTTTCACTACTTTAACAACCACACTTATCCCATTTTTGGTATGCAACGATAAACTCTTACCTCTAAGATATTTCATTTCCTTGAACCTCTATAGAGAAACATACACATGATTAGTGGCTCTAGAATCAATGACTCAATAGTCTATCAAATCTTCCACTAAGCAAATTTCTATCATAAAGAGTTCCATAGTAGTTAGGTAATTCTTTCACTCTTTGCAGTTGGTCTTAAAGTGTCCTTTTTTATTGAAAAAAAACACTTAGAATTAGATAAGTATTTAGGCTTCTTGGTTTTTCCATTTTAGGTGGCCCAGAGAACTTAGCCTTATTTCTCTTAGCATGTTTTCTGTGACACCCCCAACCCATGTCCGTCGTCGGAATGGGGTTATGCGACATTGCTGAACAAAAGCACAGTTCTGAACATATTCATATTAACACAAAACATATTCATATATATATAAAGCATACAACTAAATAAATATTAAACATACATAAGAAAATAATAATAATAATAATAACATATCACATGTCATTTTGTTCATTAGCATATGTGGCATTATCAACTATCACAAAAGTTCAAATATGTTTCATTAAACGATAAAATCTTATACGTATTTAACCACATAAAATTTTTACCATTCTCATACTTTAATAATGAAATATACCCGACTCAATTCACATAACATACTTATGTCCAATGCCATAAAGTGTTAAGACCTAATTTAAACATGATAACATCACTTAATACACAAGCTAAATAATATGTTCAACTATCGTGTATTCAAATTAAACATATCTCAATAAATATGCTAATTTCATAACAAAATTTCAAAAAATATGTATGTCCAAATCACTTTCTTACCACTTTCGGCTACCAAATTTAATCATTAAAATCATACTAATTACACCATTCAACTTAAGTTAAAAATTTACCGTTTGCAATTTTTGAATACCAATATAAAATTTGTCTCTATTTAACTATTTATTAACTAACAAAACATACCTAATAAACATTCATTATTTAACTTCATCAACCATATTTGTTTTATCAATCATTCAAATATAATATAAACATTTACATTTTTTACAATTTAGTCCCTATTACACAAAACACAAAATATACAAAATTTCAATATACACATGTTGGACCGAATTTTACCCATACTCATACAAATCCATATATTTCATTTATTTCACATTTTAGTCCCTTAAATTATTATTTTTGCAATTTAGTCCTAATTACTCAAAATCATCAAAAACTCCAATACAAAACATGTTAATCTAAAACATATCTTTCATATTTCACCATTAAACAACAAAAATCACAAGCTCTCAACAATGGCATAACTCAAAATATTCACCAAAATTAAAAATTTAAGCATGGGTTTTGTAGTACTCAAAGCAACGATCTCAAAAATGTAAAAATTATCAAAAATCGAGCTAGATTTTACCTTGAATTAAGCTTTCAAAGTGTCGAACCCTAAGCTTCTTTATTTAATCGGACACTCAAACGATAAAATTAAATCACGAAAATTTCACACATGCTAATTCACACATAATAAACACAAAAAATAATTTTAAAATGTTTTTCTGACTCGAATTCATGGTCTCGAAACCAACATTTTGATTAGGGTCTAAATCGGGCTATTAGAACTCTCCCCCTTAGGGATTTTCGTCCCCGAAAATCTTACCAGTGAATAGGTTCGGATAACATTCTCTCATTGCATCCTCTGGCTACCACATTGCTTCCTCAACTCTGTGTTTATGCCACAGTATTTTAACTAACAGAATTTTCTAATTTCATAACTCTTTAATCTCGCGAGCTAGAATACGAATCGGTTCTTCCTCGTATGTCATATCGGGCTTAATCTCAACCTTAGTCGGACTAATCACATGTGAGGGATTAGATCGATATCTACGAAGCATCGAAACATGAAATACATTATGGATCTTTTCTAGCTTAGGTGGCAATGACAGTCAATAAGCAACTGGCCCTATACGCTCTATAATCTCATACGGCCCAATAAACCTCTAACCATCAATGGACAATGCTTACACACTTTGTCAACCATAACACACCGGCCCAAGGGGTTTGACACTCTAATCACAAACTCAGTAGAATCAACAGGTAAAGTCTTACTGAATACTAATGTCTCACACACATAAGAATGAGCCGAACCAGGATCAATTAATACAATTACATTAGTATCATAGAGAGTGAATGTACCAGTAATGACATTTGGGGATGAATACCCTTAAAGGAACAAGCAATTGTTAAGTTTGCTTCTGCTTTTTGGATTAGTTGACCACCATTCAACATCAACTCATATGATTGTAGTGTTGGAAAAATCCGGTTTGAAAACGGTTTTCTTGCACAGTGAAAAAAATATAATTTTGAAAACTAAGTCGGTTTGTGATATTTGTAGCAATAAACTTTTTCCCAGATTAATACATGTACTTTGAGCAAGATAGATCCTAAATGTTCTTAGCTTTTAATCAAACGGTCTTCTCGTCTATTCTCTTACCACAAACTACTACAAGTGTGGGCCCGAACAATTACAAATCAAATATAGAATTATAAATTATTTATTTATTTTCAGTGGGAAAGTGAATCTCCCTTGCAATAGAAACTAGTAAAATTGTTATTCCCAGAAAATAAAATTTATTCTAGAAAATAAATTTCCACTACTTTCTAATAGAATAGCAATATCTCAAAGTTGTATATAACTTATTATATTTTTAGCCCTATCTGTGCCATCTATTTATAGGGAGAAGAAGTGAAACTCTAGTTCAATCAGTACAAAGCGTTTAATGCTTATTTAATAAAGAAAAAAAAACTCAATCCCCTAGTTGAACTAAAAGATTCGAGCCTCTTTTGTATTGGGTCCAATTATATGTGCTTCTTAGACTTTTAACCTAACACTTTATAATTTAATTCAGCCTATTACATATTTTTACATTTTCTTAAAAAAAATTATTTATTAAATTAATTAATTTTCCCATTAAATAATTTTCTCAATCCAACATTCCATTAAAATCATGGAAACTTTACCGTAAAAGAATCTATAAGAAAATATATTTAATTTCCACATTCAACAGATTCACAATGATCAAAGAATTTAATTTCATTTTTGAAACTTCAATTAATTAAATAATAATTCAAAAACTTAAATTAAGTCCTAGTTCATTTCCATACTAAGTGAGTAACCATATCCATTTCCAAATGTAACTCATTTCTCTAACTTTATGATGCGATCTCGGCCTCGTTGAGTTGTCCGAGTCGTTTATGTGCCCGGCCGTATAATGGAGAAGTTCTGTTCCAATTGAAGTAAGCTGACATTGGTTAAGAATAGGCTTTAAACAAAGGGTTTTGAATAGGTATAAAGGGTGAAAGATATAAGGTTCGGTAGACAAAGTAACAAGATAATTAAGTGGATAGTTGAGGGTGGAATGGAAATAAGGTTTAAGAGTCAAGAATGAACCAATACTAAAGTGAGTATTCACCCGAGAATTATAGGACACTTAAAGGTGGATATGTGATTGAAATAGGACCTTTACCAGCTATCTAGAAAGATAGGAACCAAAGGTATCAATGGGGTGAACGCCACACTCAAATTGAGTGATAAGTTCAAAGAAACAAGGTAGACGCCACTAGCTATGCTAGATAAGTCAGCTTGAGTCTTAACGAAATAAGAGAGTTGAAAAACTCACAAATGTTTTAAACATTTATCAAATGAGCAAAAAAATTTTGTACAACAAGAAGTTAGCTAAGTATTTATATCTAGAAATCTAGGTTAGCCGAATAGGCACAAGGGCAACTAAATAGACAAATGTTTTCAGCTTTATTGAGCTGAAATTTCTTGGAAAGTTTCTAGCAACTTCCTCGAAGGTTCCTTGAGCATGGAGGACGCCAGTAGACAACTTCTAGATGCCTTGATTGGGGAATTGAATTGGCTGAATGGAGTTGTTTAGACTAGGCTAAATTCGTCCAAAGAGTGTGAAAGGCTTTAATGAGCAAGCCTTGGTCAGTTGAATGATCTTGAGGTGTTAAATGATGTCTTGAATACTCCAATGGACATTAGGTGTGAAAACCGAATGTAAACAGTCCCTTATGTGTGAATGCACAAAACCGAATGGGCATACAATGTGAAAGGATTGTCCAACTTGTGTGAAAGCTTTTAAGGTTTTGGTGAGCTCAATGACCAGCTTAGGAACAAGAATCATCAGCTAGTTGTGGCTTTTGCAATGACCGAACCACCATCTCACTTGGAAGAAATAAATCCGTAGCTCACTTGCAATTATGTCGTCCCAAGCATGTACCTGCACCTAATTAATTCAGCAAATTAATTCAATTAAGACATGATAAATTCGGCAGCTCAAAGATACATTAAAAACAAATTTTAAACTAGGAAATAGTTATAACATGTATTTAAGCTAAGACACCACTTAAATTCGGCTATAGCTAGACATATTAAAAATATGTATTAGACTAGGACACATTTAACACTCTAGTTTAACATGTTCAGATTAAAGACATATTTATTGACACTTATTTATTAACTTAAGCTAACTAGCTAAATTAACTAAATGCATTTATTTTATTATAGCACTAAAATTGTAAAAAAATTAACATAAACTAAAATGAGAAAACGAGCTCATTAAGCTGGAAACGAACTAAATTAAGCTCAACGAGCTGGAATCAAACTAATTTAACTTGCAAGGGATTGCAAGCAACGCTTAGGGAGTTGGTCCAAGAGTGTGCTCGGGGTGTCGTTGTATCATCCCCTCTCTCTTTAAAGTGATTTTTGTAACACCCCTTACCTGTATCCGACGCCGGGTCAGGACATAAAATTTCATCCAAATTTAAAACTTTTCAATCACATGCAAATTTAAAACTTTCGAAACTTCTACTACACTTAGAAAAAAATTTTCATACTTTGGAGAGTCACATGCCCATGTGGGTAGGCTGTGTAATCACACACGCCTGTATAGCTTGGGACACACTCGTGTCCTCAGCCTGTGTAACTCTCTGACTATGACTTCATAAACAAAATAAGGTCACACCGTATGGCGAATTAAATTCTTGAAATTAAGTGCAGACTTCACACAACCTGGGCACACGCCCATAGGGCAGACCGTGTGTCACACACAGCCTAGACACACGCCCGTGTGTCTACCCGTGTGGACAACTTTGAGGCTACTTTCCAAGCCATTTGTCACCCTTAATACTCATTCACTCATACATTTTTTATGGCATGCAACATAGTATATTTACTCACTCAAATACTTATAAACTTGATTAATCCATAACTTTGTAATATTAACATATCACCTATCCAAACCATCAAGCTTCCGCATAGCATTCCACTCCAATTTCATGTTTGTTCATCATGGTAAACCTACTTCTAATTTACCCAATTATACCATAGCTTTGGTCATACTTATTAGTCACGATTCAGTCACTTAGCACATAGCCATTCATCACACATATCATTCACAAGTAACCACATCAAGCATAACACATTGCATGCATGCATAATTAATTAGGGTTACAACCAAAATAATCAAAATGAACCATATCACATGGCCATATACATAATAAATCAAATATTATCATAAGCCAACACATTTGACTAGACCAATATGACATATAACAAAAAGACCAAGTCTGTAATGCCCCCAAACCCTAAATCCTGAAAACCCTGTTAAAATTATTTTTGAGTGTTGTGGCGTGAAAGTATGTCTGGCTTAGTGGTTGTGTGCTCTGGGAGTGTCTGAGAAGTCATGGGTTCAGGCCCTAGCTTGAGCAAAATTTTGGTTCTATTTGTATAAACCCTTGTCTTCAGCTAGTAGACTTTTAAATTAATGTGAGTAAGGCATGACATGAAAAGTCTGCTAGTCTAGTGGCGAGTGGCGTGTGGACTGTGCAAGGGGGTCTGAGGTTCGAATCCCTGCTTGTGCATATGGAGATTATTTTTACTGGTGGCCGTAGGAGGAGGTTATGTTTGACTGAAACTCTGCTTGGTTGAGTAGAGTTTAAACTTGTTAGTTGAGGAGATAATGGGGGAGTGATTTGAGGAGGAAAATGGGGATGTGGATAGAGGAGTGATTAGGTGAGGGAATTGTGGAGAGATTTTTGGAGAAAATTAAGGGAAGTTGAGGGGTGTGTGAGTAGTGTGCCGAATGTGGGTACTCCTTTGTACCAATTCGGCCATAGGATCTCTTACCTTTAGTGATGAATTGTGTTTTAGTTTTGGCTCTCCATTGTCTTTGTTTCTTTTCTTTTGGTTTCTTTTCTGAGTATTGGTTTTGTACTAGTTGAATATTACTTGACCATCCGGGTCTTTCGAAAGGTTGTACTTTGCATGTAGCGAATAGGAAATTTCCTTTTATTCTCTAAGCGGTATCCCTCTTGATTGGTTATTTCTCTTCTTCTCCTCTTTTCTCCGAACCGAATACTCTCTGACAGTGTAGCCAAATTGTCGAGGCCTAATTATTTTTCTCCCTTATCTTCTTTTCTTTTCTCAAAGGTTCAGCTTTTGGTATCCCTTGGGCCGAACGGTGGCTTTATTTTCTTTTGTTTTTCTATCCTGGGGAATTATCCTTTTAACACTTCTTTTTGTATGAATGGTGCTAGGGGCTCAATTTCATAACAAGGTGGTAGATCGACTGCTTTTCCTCAACAAGTGATAATTAATTTATTAGTAAGTGTTAAAGTTCTAGATGTTTTTATGTGGGATTGTGGATTCTTATGAGTTGGTTAACTGTTTATTGTGAAGGTTAAAGCATTGAAGCGAATATGTGGTTTTGGAACAAAAGGGGGCTACAGTTGGTTGATTAGTAAGTAGCAATGTTTTGGTTAAAGTATTTTCAATACTGTGGGTTTGGATTAACCATGAATTTTAACTGATTATGGGGTTGTGGTTAATCATAGGTACTTTGATCTCGGACGTGGTTTGGCTGCGACATCATTATAAGTGTGTGTAACTCTGCCATTAGACGTAAAACAGCAAAAGTCGAAAAGCCGAAAAGTGGGTTGTCGACACCACACTGGCGTGTGGTTGCCCGTGTGGCAGGCTGCGTAAAGAACATGGCTGTGTGGTTGATGAGATGGCCATGAGCGTTTTCATGGACCAAAACGATATTGGTCCCTTTTGGGCCCAATGGGCCTGTGGGTCCCACATGGGTCAATTGCACAAAGGTGTGCTAAATGTTGGGCCAGGCTGTGTAACCTCACGGCTAAGTCCATTTCTAGGCTATGTGGGCCATACGAGAGTGTGGACCCACATGGGCCCGCAATATGGGCCATGGGCCCATTATCACTGATTGTCTATTAAGGTTGCACGGATCGCCCGAGATGACTGTGGACCTACTGTTGGGCTGGTAAGTGCACCGGGACCCTTATTTTTTTAAATGACCGATATACCCCTATGTGATTTATGACTATTTGAGCATGCCATTTTTACTACATATACATTTATATTATGTTGCATTGTATGGGATGGGATATATGATTTTGGAGGAAGTGTAATGAAAGGCTATAAGCTTGTGATTGGAAGCTTTGCTGCAAATACTGTTTTAGTGCCGTAACCGGTGCTACTTGGAGTGTAGGGATGGGTAGGTCGATTTTATCCCTACATGGAGTGAAGATTGTGTGTAGAGGCTGGATTGGGTAGGACTTTTTGATTGCATACTGTACTATTACTGTAATGGGCTTAGGTCCCACTGATACTGTTACTGAAATGGGCTCAGGCCCAGACTGCTACTGTTACTGGTATGGGCTAAGGCCTTAACTGAAACTGAAAGGGATTAGGCCCAAATTGTGGTTGCTCTGATTGATTGTTATTGTAGGATTTCACACACTGAGTTTTCATAAACTCACCCATCTATTAACTGTGTAGGAAATCCCCAGACTTAGACGGATCGATGCGATGGAGGACTCAGTAGTGGCCACTCGACTTAGTTAACTTTTAATAATATGCTTAAGGTTTATTTTGGGTTTTACGTTATGTAGTAAGGCCTCTCGGGTTTATTTTTGATTTTGGTATTTTACTCAAATTATTTTTGATTTACAACTGCTAGTAGTAGGAAAAACGAGAGTTTTAAAAAATTCAAACGTTTTCAAAACCACGACAAATACGTAACTCATTTTCAAAGCTTCCGCGATTAACAAACCATTTACAAAATTAATAACGTTTTATTAAAAGCAACCTCTAAAAGTAAAAGTCCCACATTATGAATAAGCAACAAGGTTTTAAATCGGCTTTTCAATCCATACAAAGAGTCTAATTAAATAGGGGATTTTTAAACGAGTCTTAGATTTCGAAAAACACTTCAATGTGACACCGCCAGTTTCGGCCATAACATCCAGGCCGGGTTGGGAGTGTTACAAAATCCCTATACATGCCATACTCAAAATGTTGAGACTAACTATACCCAAATATCCAATTGATAGTGTGATCAAGTCTCCGACGTCCTTCGATCCCTGAGCTAGCTTGGCGGTACTATAAGAAAATGGAGAAGAGAGGGGAGTAAGCATAAAGCTTAGTAAGTTCACATGCAAATAAATAGCAACATAATCATATATATAAACACCAATGACATAACATAATTTACTTATGTGTTATTATAAATTTATAAGCTTAACTTACACAATTTCAATCTTACCAAAAGTTCATCACATATCGAGCTCATTCATATAAGTTTTTCGTACATATCTGTTCAACTTGTAACACATTATCACATTTCCATATCATTGACGTACTTGTCGAATAACTTACAGGTTTACCCATTGAACACTCAGAATACTATCGGATACACGGAAGACTTGCACATAGTGCTTCAAACGTAGCCACATGCTACCTCATATCACAATCACGCATTTCTCGCTCTCGAGCTAATCACGGGCCTGCTCACACAAGCTGACAGTCAGGACATAACTACTTGAGCTGCTCACACAAGTTGACAGGTCCTCGCTACACATGTCGGGCTACCCAGCCACCTGTAGAATGTATAAGACTAGCACCAGGATTCACGTAATCACATATGCACATAATCACATAGTTCTTAGTGACATCTCACATTGTATCCTAAATTATTCTTAAGGTTCAAACGGGATTTTCTCGATGTCACATCTTTGTCGAACTCGTTTCTCAAAGTCGTTCTCATTGACCATAGTATCATTCATACACTCATTGTAACAATTAAACATAGAAATTCATACATTAATTAAGCATTAAAACATGATACAATATTGCATTATTTACACATGAACTTACCTCGGTACAAAATATGGACAATTAATTCTATTTAGTCCAAAATCTTGTTCTTTCCCCAGTCTAGGTCTAGACTCCATTTTTCTTGATCTATAATAGCAAATTCAGCTCATTTAATCATCACATTATTTAATTCAATCCAAAAACTATATTTAGGAAAAATTACATTTTTCCCCTAAACATTCACATATTTACAAATTAGTCGTAGGCTTGTAAAATTAAATGTGTTCATTTTCTTTGTTACCCAAGCCTAGCCAAACTTATTCCATGCTCATATCAGCTCACATTTTCCTTTATTTTACATTTTACTAGCCATTTTTACACCTTTTTACAAATAAGTCCTTTCCATGCATTTCTATCAAAAATCACTTAGTAAAAGATGTTAAACACACATCAAACTTTCATATTCTTCCATTAAACATCAAAATACAAACATGTCACTCATGAGTAAGTTTTTGAACATGAGCCCTAGCTCAAAATATGGCTAGAAATGGATAGATCATGCTTCAAGACTTCAAAAATGCAAAGAACATAAAAAATGGGGCTAGGGAGAACTTACAATCAAGCTTGAGAAGTTGAAAAACCCTAGCTATGGAGAGCTTGAGAATTTCGGCTATGGCATGGAGAAGATGAGGAAATTTTGCTTGACTTTTCCCTTTTTATTACTTTATTAACCAAATGACCAAACTGCCCTTTTCACTAAACTTTCAAATTTTATCCATGCACGCCCATTTTTGTCCATAAAAATAGAAATTGGGCATTAATAATCCAAAGCTATTTCATACTAAAAGCTTCTAGAACACAAGTTTTACAACTTATTCAATTTAGTCCTAAAAGTCTAATTGGGCATTTTAAGCTTAAAATTTCTTCATGCAAATTTCACACAAACATGCAATCATATCATGGAGCATCAAATGATCATAAAATATTTATTTCTATTTCAAATTTGTGGTCTCGAAACCACTATTTTGGCTAAGCCCTAATTCAGAATATTACAATTCTCTTCCTTTAGGGATTTTCGTCCCCTAAAATCTTACCAGTGAAAAGGTTTGGGTATTGGTTTCTCATGTTTTCCTCGGTCTCCCATGTAGCCTCTTCAACCCCATGTCTTTTCCATAAAACCTTCACAAGAGCAATACTTTTGTTTCTCAATTGCTTGGCTTCCCAGGCCAAAATCTTAATCGGCTCTTTGCCATAAGTCATATCCGGTTGGATCTCGAACTCTGTCGGTGAAATCATGTGCGAAGGATCAGATCGGTATTGGTGCAATATAGACACATGGAACACATCATGAATCTTTTCCAATTTGGATGGTAAGTTTAACCGATAGGAACCTGACCCTAGTCGCTCGGTGATCTCATACGGTCCAATAAAGCGTAGACTTAATTTGCCTTTTCTACCAAATCTCAAAACCTTTTTCCATGGAGACACTTTCAAAAACACCTTATCATCGACCTTAAACTCAATCTCTTTCTATTTCAAATCCGCGTAGGATTTCTATCTATCGGAAATGGCTTTCAAGCAATCATGTATTATCTTTATTTTTTCTTCAGTTTCTCTAACTAAATCAACTCCGTGAATTTGACTCTCTTTGAGTTTGGTCCAATACAATAGCGTTCGACACTTACGCCCATACAATGCCTCATAAGGCGCCATTTTCAAACTCGACTGAAAACTATTATTGTACCAGCGATAAATACTTTTCCCAATTACTCTGGAACTCAAGAACACAACACTGCAACATATCTTCAAGATTTTGATTTACTCACTCAGACTGTCTATTGGTTTGCGGGTGGAAAGCGATACTAAAATTCAACTTTGTACCTAAAGCCTCTTGCAACTTCTTCCAAAATCACGAAGTGAACCTTGGATCTCTATCCAATATAATCGATAAAGGCACTCCGTACAACCTCACTATTTCAGAAATATACAACTAGGCTAGCTTATCAAGTGAATAGTCATTGTGTACCGGAATAAAATAAGCCGACTTTGTCAATCAATCAACAACTACCCACACAACATCTTTCTTTCTCAGTGTCAAAGGCAAACCCGTCACGAAATTCATAGTAATATGGTCCCATTTCCACTCGGGAACCATCACAGGCTAAAGTAAGCCTGAAGGTACTTGGTGTTCAGCTTTCAATTGTTGACAAATTAGGCATCTCGAAACGAACTCAGAAATATCTCTTTTCATACTTGGCCACCAATACAATTTCTTCAAGTCATTGTACATTTTCGTACTACCGGGATGCATAGACAAACGACCACTATGGGCCTCAAGCAAAATCTTCTGAATCAGCTCGGTATTCTTAGGAATACAAATCCTATCTCAGAACATCAAGCAACCATCGAAACTAATCTGAAAATTTGATTCTATACCTGATTCACATTGGACTCTTTTGGCTTGCAAATCATCGTCATTTTGCTGAGCTTCATAAATCTCTTGAAGAAATATTGGTCTAGCTCTTCACTCAGCTATAATAGAACCATCATCTGCTAAGGCCAACTGAGTGTTCATAGCCCTCTATGCAAATAAGGATTTCCTACTTAAAGCATCGGCTACCACGTTCACTTTTCCCGGGTGATAATCAATCACTAGCTCATAATCTTTTATCAACTCTAGCCATCTCCGTTGTTGTAGGTTCAAGTCCTTTTGAGTCATCAAGTACTTCAGACTTTTATGTCAGTATACACATGACATTTTTCACCATACAAATGATGTCTCTAAATCTTCAACGCAAACACAATGGCAGTTAATTCCAAATCGTGTGTCGGATAATTCTTCTCATGCGATTTCAGCTACCTCGAGGCATAAGCTATCATTTTTCTCTCTTGTATAAGTACACAGCCCAAACCATTCATGGATGCACCACTATAAACCACAAATGCTTTTCCTGGTTTGGGTTATACTAAAATTGGAGCCTCTGTCAACAATGCCTTTAGTTTCTCAAAACACTGTTGGCATTTTTCCGTCCATTCGAGCTTAACATCTTTCTGTAACAATCTTGTCATTGGAGTAGCAATCATGGAAAATCCTTTAACAAACCGTCTATAATAATCGGCTAAGCCTAGGAAGGTTCTAACCTCTGACACATTCCTCGACGGTTTCCATTCAACAATAGTTGAAATCTTACTCGGATCTACTCGAATGCCATCACCCGAAACAGTGTGCCCTAATAATTTGACTTCTCGAAGCCAAAACTCACTTTTACTAAACTTAGCATACAACTGCTTGTCTCTCAAGGTTTGCAAAACGGTTCTCAAGTGCTCGGTGTGCTCAGCCTCATTATGAGAATAAATCAGTTTATCGTCAATAAAAATAACCACAAATTTATCTAAGTATGGTCGAAAAATATGGTTCATTAGATCTATAAATGCCGCGGGAGCATTCGTTAAACCAAAAGGCATAACCGAAAATTCGTAGTGACCATACCTCATCCGAAATGCAGTCTTCGATACGTCCGAATCTTTAACTCTCAATTGGTAGTAATTGGACCTCAAGTCTATCTTTGGCAGTACTGTGGTTCCTTTCAATTGGTCAAACAAGTCACCGATTCTTGGTAAGGGGTACCTGTTCTTTATGGTTACCTTATTGAGTTGCCGGTAGTCAATGCGCAATCTCATTGAACCATCTTTCTTTTTCACAAATAGCACCAATGCGCCCCACGGAGAATAACTGGGTCTCGCAAAACCTTTATTCGTTAACTCTTGTAACTAGACTTTTAACTCCTTTAACTCCGTTGGAGCCATCCTATATGGAGTAATTGAAATAGGTGCAGCACCCGGAACTAATTCAATGTCAAACTCATCTTCCCTAATTGGAGGCAATCCAGGCAGCTCTTTCGGAAACACGTCTGGATATTCGCATACTACTGGCACTGACTCAAATTTCAACTCAGACTCCTTCGTATTCAACACAAAAGCAAGATAAGCTTTATAACCCTTTCTCATACATCTCTGAGCAGTCATGGAAGAAATCACTACAGGCAAGCTATCCGATTCATCTACCTCAACTCGAAGAATGTCACCACTTTCACATTTCAATTCAATGATTTTCCTTCCACAGTTTACTACTACATCATGCATGGTCAACCAATCCATACCAAGTATTATATCAAATTCATCAAACGGAAAAAGCATGAGATTAGCCGGAAAACAATGACTTCTAATCATTAAAGGGTAATTCTTACATACTTTGTCAACTATCACATGCTTGCCTAAAGGGTTCGACAAATTTATTACAAATTCTATAGACTTAATGGGCATATTAATGCAAGACACCAATTTTACACATACATACGAATGGGTAGATCCCGGATCAATCAAAGAAACAATAGAAGTATCATTGTAACACCCCAAACCCGACCTCGACACTATGGTCGAATCTGGCGATGTCACATTGAAGTGTTTTTCATTAAGTGCGCTATCATTGAAAAACCCATTCTTTATTTAACCTCTTTGTTTGATCTTTAAGAAGATATTAAGACGTGTTGTTCATTTTCAAAATGTGAGTCGTTTGTAAAAAAGATTATCATATTAAAATGTCATTAAAATTTTAAAACGTTGTTTTGTGCAAAAGCTCTTAAAACAAATTGCGTATTCGTGGTATTTTTGAAAAACATTTATCTTGTTGAAAACCCACGTCTTTTCCTACTGCTAGCAGTATTAAATCAAAACAAATAAAATCTCAAATTAAAAATAAAATCCAAAGAGGCTTTATTACAATAAAAATACCCCAACTAATAATACTTATGATTAAAATCAAATGTAAAAATAATAGCAATTGTGTGGCCACCTCTAGTCCCCCGCTGCACTGATCCACCTAAGTCTGGGGATTAACTGCATAGATAAAAAGAAGGGTGAGTTTACGAAAACTCAGTGTGTAATCCCAAATCAATAACCATACAGTGAGCAAATACAATCTGGGCCTAAGCCCATCTTAGTAATGGTTCAGTTTCAGTTAGGGCCTTAGCCCATTACAATATCAGTATCAGATTGGGTTTGAGCCCATCTCAGTGACAGTAATAGTATGGATGTGCAATCAAGAAATCCTACCCAACCAGCCTCTACACTCCATCTCCGTCCAACCCTACACTCTATGTGGGGATATAATCAACCCACCCATCCCTACACTCCAGGTAGTACCAGTTGCGGTACTAAATAGTATTTGCAGTAGAGCTGCTAGTACAGTACACTTCCTCCAATCATATTAAACTCATCCCCATGCAACATGTCATGTCATATCATACTAGTACACATGTACTCTATGCAGTTAAAATAGCATGCTAAAACAGTCATACATCACATAGGGGCAAAATATTCATTTTATCAAATAGGGGATCTAGGTAAACTTACCAACCCAACAGTAGGCCCATAGTTGTCTTGGGCGACCCGTGCAACCTTATCAGTCAAACGGTGAAAATGGGCCCACGACCCATATAGCGGGCCCATGTGGGCCCACATGCCCGTGTGGCCCACACGGCCCAAAATAGCCTTGGCCATGTGTATCACACAGTCTGGCCCAAAAATTTCCACACGACCATGTGGTTTACCCTTGTGGGGCCCACACAGCCTAATTCGGCCCAATATGGCCCAACCCATGAATTCGTACATGGTCGGCCTTGTCAGTCATACGCCTATGTTTAGTCATACAGGCTACCACACAGGTAGCTGCACGCCCATGTGGCGTTGACTGTACACACTTTTTGGCTTTTTGCCGACTTATGATTAGGAGTAATGTTTTCACACCACGTTTGTTCTGTCGCCTAACTACACGCGAGCACTTCAAGTACCGTCAATCTAATAATAGAAGGTTCCCCTTCCCTATTGCATCAATGATGATCTCCAGTCCCTCGGTCAACTCCAAAAGAGTGCTAAGAATCGTGGAGCAGATGATAACCAACAAAACAAGCAGAGGAGTTGTAATGACTACAAAATCGACAGAGAGTATTGAAGTAGAGTCAGCACAGTGAGGGTAGGAGAAAGAGTAATATTTGGCCAAAACAAAACAGATTGAGAGAGAGGGAGAGAAGAAGAGAATCGGCCAAAGCAACAAGGTGAAAAAGAGAAAAGAATTGAGTGAGAGGGAAGAGGGAGTATTCAGCCAAAGTAAGAACCGATTGAGGGAAGAGGGAAGAAGGGTGTTCGACCAACGGCAAAAGGGAGAGCACGCTTGGTAGAACAATAGAGGAAGAAAAAGGAATCGGCTAACAAAAGGAAGATAGCCGAATGGGAGAACAACGTCGAAAAGCAGAGAAAGAAAATACCTAAAAGAACCCCAACACTATTTATTCTCAAAAAGTGAAAAGAACCAAAAATAATGTTGACAGCAACCGAAATGGAGAGCAATTACCAACCAAAGCTGAATTCTTGAGTGACCAAAATACCAATTCGGTACCAATTCAAATCCTACTACAACACCGTCCACTCCTCCCTCAACCACCTAATTAAAATCCTACTACAACACTTTAGTAGTTCAGGTTGACCAAAACTCCCACACGGCTTCAGCAGTAAAATAAAACACTCGCTTGCGCATAGCAGGACTAGAACTTCAGACCTCAGGTTACAGTAACATGTCACTTATCCCTTAGACCAGTAGGCCCTTTTTGACATAAAATACCCATATTTATTTAAAAACCTACTAACTCGAGACAGGGTTTATCCATTTAAAAACAAAACTTTTGCTCAACCCAAGGCTTGACCCCAAGACTTCTCAGACTCTTCCCAGGACATTTAACCACTGAAGCAGACATGTATTTGTGTAACACAAACATACAAAAATCAACATTAAGGTTTTTTGGGGCATTACAATCATAGAGAGAAAAAGTACCCATAATCACATTAGGGGATGAAGCCTCTCCGTGAGCGTGAATGGCGTAAGTCCTCGTAAGTGCTCTACCCTTGGGTCTCATAGCTGGATCCCTAGGTGCACGCTTACTACTTGTTCCATTTCCTGGATTCTTCTATGGTCTCCCTCCAAAAGAAAATTGCCCGATCTTACACTCTAAAATTTTTCCTTTTCAACCGTTTCAGGAAAATCCTTGATAAAATGGTCATGTGAACCACACTTGAAACATGCCCGGCTATTCATCCAGCATTCACCGGGGTGACGTCTGCCACAATGTTGACATTCAGGTCTATTAGGTCGAGCGTTACCCACACTTGCTATCGAAGTAGTTTGAGCCTCATGACCCAAATATTGTTTCTCACGGTTCCTGTTTGAAAACCCAACGAAACCACTCGATCGAGTATTAAACTCTCTCGGCTTCTTAGTTGAAGACTGAAATGATTTACCCATCTGTCTCTTCTTTGAATCTCGAAACTCTAACTTAGCTTTTCTCTTCTCTCTAGCCAATTCCTCGGCTTTATAGGCTCTCTCCACGAGCACAACAAATTCTCTTCATTTAATCCATCTTCAAATCTTTTGGACATGATGGCCTTAGTCGATACATATTCTCGACCGTATTTGCTCAGTCTCACAAATTCGCGTTCATATTTCGTTACAGTCATTCGGCCCTGTTTTAACTCTAAGAATTCCTTCATTTTCTGATCAATAAATCTCTGGCTAATGTACTTCTTACGAAATTCTTCTTGGAAGAATTCCCAGTTAACTCTCTCCTTTGGTACCACCAAAACAACGGTGTTCCACCCACTAATAAGCCAAGTCTCTCAAGAGGGACACAACACACTTCATGCTTTCTTCAGGTGTGCATCATAACTCATCAAACACCCTAATGGTATTCTCGAGCTAGAACTCTGCCTTCTCAAGGTAATCATCTTTACTAGTTTGAAACTCTTCGGCTTCTTGTTTTTGAATCTTATCAACTGGAGGTCTATTCAGCTCACGAAGTCCACAGCTTGGGGTGCTACGGAATAGGTTGAGGAATAGGTGAGGGTGAATGAGGTTGAGCATTCGGATTCGTTCGAACGAACTCCGTGTACCAGGTATCCATCATGTGGAGAAAGGCTTCCCTGCCTCCTTCTCCTCGACTAACTGTAGAGGGTCTACTATCAAATGGCGCTGCCCCTTCAACAGGTGCAGGCGCAGGCGCATTACTTTGAACATCATCCACCACTGCTTTGTCGGGATCCATTTACATTTCAAAATCGCCAGGAGTCGTCACACTATCATAACGTATGTATTGCATGTATAGCTAGACTCATACAAATGCTACGTTAGTCTGAGAATTGACTAAACCATAGCTCTGATACCACTAAATGTAACACCCCTTACCCGTATCTGACGTAGGGACAGGACTCGAGGCATTACCGGACTCAATCGCAATTAACATACAATACCAAACCATAAAATTTCATCCAAATTTAAAATTTTTCAATCACATGCAAATTGTCCCTTAAAAAGGCCTACGAGGCCAAAAACATACGTTGGGAGTGGTTTGGGACTAAACCAAAAACTTTCAGAACTTCTACTACACTTAGAAAAATTTTCATACTTTGGAAAGTCACACGCCCATGTGGGTAGGCCGTGTAGTCACACACGCCCTTGTACTCAGCTCATGTAACTCTTTGACTATGACTTCATCAACAAAATAAGGTCACACAGCCACATCACACTCCCGTGTGCTTAGGCCGTGTGGCAAATTAAATTCTTGAAATTAAGTGCAGACTTCACACAACCTGGGCACACGCTCATGGGGCGGACCGAGTGTCACACACGGCCTAGACACACGCCCGTGTGTCTACCCGTGTGGACAACTTTGAGGCTATTTTCCAAGCCATTTGTCACCCTTAATACTCAGTCACTCATACATTTTTTATGGCATGCAACATAGTATATTTACTCACTCAAATACTCATAAACTTGATTAATTCATAACTTTGCAATATCAACATATCACCTATCCAAACCATCAAGCTTCCACATAGCATACCCTCCAATTTCGTGTTTGTTCATCACGGTAAACCTTGTAACGCCCCGTACCCGAGACCGTTGCCGGAGTCGGACACAAGGGGTTCACAGACTAAATTCGCTTACTATCGCAGTCCATTTTAAAATTTTCCAGACAGCTGGCTAACTGTGTCGCTGTCACCTTAAAAATCATATCTTGAGTTTCACAACTCGAAAATCAGTTTCGTGATTTTTACCTGAAACTAGACTCATATTTCCATCTACATATTTTTTTCTAGAATTTTTGGTCAAGCCAATTAGTACAGTTTATTAGTTAAAGTCTCCCCTGTTACAGGGTGCGACTACACTAACCTTCATGCATTACAATTTGAATATCTCCCTGTACAGGGCTTCAATACTGATGTCGTTTATTTCTATAGAAACTAGACTCAGAGAGGAATCTATACATATATGGCATGACTCCTAATTATCTCTGGTTAATTTATAATGAATTTCTAAAGTCGGAACAGGGAATCCAGAAGCTGTTCTGGCCCTGTTTCACGAAAACCTAATTATCTCTTAACATACCACTCATATGACCGTTTCGTTTCTTCCATATGAAAGTGGATTCATCAAGGTTCATTTAAATAATTTATTCACTATTTAATTCCATTCCTACTATTTTTAGTGATTTTCCAAATCTACATCACTGCTGCTGTCAGCATCTGCCTTTAAGGTAGACTTTACCTATTTCATAGTTTCCATGATTCAACTAGCCCTTTTTGCATAAATAGCACAAATTATGATAGTGATTAACCATTCCCATGGCCAATCCTTGTTAATCATATCCACACCTCTCAATAACCATATCCATACCAAATGATTATAACATTATGCTCAAACATATATAAGCCATTTTCGCATGGCTATCCAAAATTATACAAAACCGAAGGGTACATGACCAACAACAAAAGGGTAGTCCTATACATGCCATTTTCAGAGTTCAACCAAAAGTGTACCAAAAGGGTTTTGATAGTGTGGGCAACTTCGACTTCAATAATCCCGAGTCCGATAGCTGACGAACCAAAATCTATAAAACAGAGATTTAAAGAACGGAGTAAGCATTTAATGCTTAGTAAGTTTTAAGCAAAACAAAGTGTTCTCAATCACTATCATTGGTCATTCATTTCAACTGTTCGATGAAGTTAATCTAGAGCTTCATCTCGATCTATAATATCATTAAACGCAACACTTGGCTGCCACATATATACTTTCGAATAATAATGACCTAGATGGTCAAATATTTCCAAAGCACATTCTTCATCGATTTTCAACTTTCAATAATCCTTTCCACTTGTTCATAATCACATCCATACTTTTAAGTATTTCAACATGACCAGTACTAAATTACCATAGGCACATAAAGAACCAACATATTCCTTATCACATATATGTAAGCTTACAAATCATAATCCTTACCTTGTACTGGCACATCTAGCTCAACCCAACCCATACTCAGATCATAAGGCTTTTGGGCAGAATATGCACTAATACAAAAGAATATTTCATCGCATACTTTATTATACAAACATACCATTACCAATTAGATCATTCTCACATTTGGAGTTATAATATTAATCACATTTACCTACCTCTTTGATACTGATAATTCACCTCGAAATCACTCCACCAATGAGTAAGTAATACGTACCTGAACATCTTGAATACATTATACTTATTTGATGGTAACTTAATGCAGATACTCAATATCAAAGTCTTACTTGAATCCTAGCATTTAGCCGTCGGGTCTGTAAAGCTCGGATATAGTATGAGCACGAAGCCTACGGACATTAGTCAGGATAATATTCTCGCATAAAGCCTGCGGGGTTTTAACCCGGATATAGTACTGACACAATTGCCCTTCGGGACTTATCACATTTATACACTTCCACATCCATCACATTGGCCATTCGGCCTTATCACATATATACACTTTCACATTCATCACATTGGCCATTCGGCCTTATCTCATATATGCATGTTCACATTCATCACATTGGCCATTCGGCCTTATCACACATACACATGTTCACATTCATCACATTGGCCATTCGGCCTTATCACATATATATACACTTTCACATTCATCACATTGGCCATTCGGCCTTATCACATATATACACTTTCACATTCATCACATCGGCTATTAGGTCTTATCACATATATACACTTTCACATTCATCACATCGGCCATTAGGCCTTATCACATATATATACACTTTCACATTCATTCAAATATACTTCACATACCACATATACTATCATGTACAGACTTGGTCTTGGCCGAATCTACATCCATCACTTTCCAATGAATAATTCAATTTTACGCCATACTATCATTTCATATTCGAATACTCATAAGCTTGCAATATCACGATTTAGAATTCAAGTATGGGTTTAATCAATAGCTTATGAGCAACTAAAACAAGTTTTATCCATGTTTACAACAAATCACATATTCACTACGAGCTGTTTTCCTGAGCAATGGTCACTAAATTATTTATAACCGAAGATAAAAAACTCCAAATCACTTACCGTTAATTTTTCCTGAATATAGACTCGTATATCTTCCATCCATAAAATTTCCAGAATTTTAGGTTTGGCCAATCAATACCAGATTTTTCTTAAAGTTTCCCCTGTTTCACTGTTTGATTAATCTGACCACTCTTCACTACGAATCAAATTTCTCATTTTACAGAATTCAAAATGTGCTGTATTTGATTTCATTTGAAACTAGACTCATTAAGGAGTCTAAGCATATAAATTTTATCTTATAACCATTTTTGTACAATTTATAATGATTTTCTAAAAACCGAACAGGGGATTTCGGAGTCATTCTGACACCGTCTCACACAACTTTAAATATCTCTTTATAGGAAATTTCTTTGCTCACAAGGTCTCTTTTATAAGAAACTAGACTAATTAAGCCTTGATTACATATTTTATGCAGCCTATAATTCCACACCAACAATTTATAGTGATTTTCTAAAATCACGTTACTGCTGCTGTCCAAAGAAAATTATTACAATTTGCTCTTAAATTTCCAAGTCCAAACACATATGAACTTACCATTTGAGTTTAAGACATATCATGGCCACATCATATCTTATTAAATCAACTCATTATGTCCTATTATGATTGAATTTACTCAATTTTTAATCACTTAAAACTTACCTCGGAAGTGGTCGACGATTAGATGTCCACGGCTATTCGTTTACTTTCTCTTTTCCCTTATCCGACTTTGATCCTCTTTGCTCTTAAGCTTAAGTAAAACAATAGATTTGCTTAAGTACTTAACTAATATTATTCACTTAACAATCACATTTGGCAATCACATATCATTTAATCTTTGATTGACCAATTTAACACATACCAAAATCCAATCATACATCTAACCTTTATCTCAATACCAAACCGAGTTATAAGATCATACATTATACTAAGCATATTATTAAACATACCTATTCAATTTAGCTAATTTCATAGCCAATTAATCACCATGAAACTTACCTTAATACACTTTTTATCCCATTGCCGAATACATATATATATATATCATCAAACAAATCAACTAGTTTAGCATTCAAATTCTTCTAACCATTCCTCAATCATTTACTCAATGAACAACAATCCAAGCACATCAAAGCACAGTCGAATGTATCATTACAAAGCTTTACACTTAGCATGCAAATGACATCAACACAAATCCACCTTAGCCGAAACTTAACTCATCTTCATGCCTCATCACCACAACATCAAACATCAACCAAGAAGACAACACCCATGGCCGAATATCATCTCCATCTCATAGCAAAGATTTAAACCATGGGCTAGGTAGAACTCAAACTAACAACTAAAAACATGCATGAATCTCAAGGACAACATCAAACATACCTTAGTCTAGCAAACCACCATAGCCGATTTTCTCAAGCTCTTCCCCTTCCTTTCTTTCCTCTATTCGGCCAAAGATGTTCAAGAATGAACACTTTTTTTTTGTTTTCTTTCTTCAATTCACGGCAATGGGGGGGGGAAACATGGATGAGACAATTTTTTTCATCATCATTTACCTTTCCATTATTATTTTATTACCCATACTCCTTATTTTATTTTATTGTTTCCTCCCATGATGCACCAACACAACATGTCTATGACATGTTTTGCCCATCACCCTTTGTCCATCCTAATGTCATGGCCGGCCACTACTAGATGGGGGGAAAAATTGACATGCAAGTCCCCCCCTTTTTCAACATGCACTAATAGGTCCTTATGTTTTGATCTATCACATTTCAAAAATGTCACACATAAGTCCTATTGACTAAATTCACATGAAATTTACTAAATCGAAGCTTAAAATTTTCACACATTTATTTTAGACAATAAATATCAAATTCAAATAATTTGGTGACTCGGTTTAGCGGTCCCGAAACCACTTCCCGACTAGGGTCAATTTTGGAGTGTCACAAACCTACTTTTAATTTACCCAATTATACCATAGCTTTGGTCATACTTATTAGTCACGATTCATTCATTTAGCACATACACCATTCATCACACATATCATTCACAAGTAACCACATCAAGCATAACACATTGTATGCATGCATAATTAATTAGGGCTACAACCCAAATAATCAATATGAACCACATCACATGGCCATATACAGAATAAATCAAATATTATCATAAGCCAACATATTTGACTAGACCAATATGACATATAACAAAAAGACCAAGTCCCTATACATGCCATACTCAAAATGTTAAGACTAACTATACCCAAATATCCAGTTGATAGTGTGATCAAGTCTCCGACGTCCTTCGATCCTCGAGCTAGCTTGGCGGTACTATAAGAAACTGGAGAAGAGAGGGGAGTAAGCATAAAGCTTAGTAAGTTCAAATGCAAATAACTAGCAACATAATCATATATATAAACACCATTGACATAACATAATTTACTTATGTGTTATCATAAATTCATAGGCTTAACTTACACAGTTTCAATCTTACCAAAAGTTCATCACATATCGAGCTCATTCATATAAGTTTTTCGTACATACCTGTACCAACTTGTAACACATTATCACATTTCCTCATCATTGACTTACTTGTCGAATAACTCATAGATTTACCTGTTGAACACTCGGAATACTATCGGATACACGGAAGACTTGCACATAGTGCTTCAAATGTAGCCACATGATACCTCATATTACAATCACGCATTGCTCGTTCTCGAGCTAATCATGGGCCTGCTCACACAAGCAGACAGTCAAAACGTAACTACTCAGGGTGCTCACACAAGCTGACAAGTACCCGCAACACATGCCGGGCTACCCAGCCACCGATAGAACGCACAAGACTAGCACCCAGATTCACGTAATCACATATGCACATAATTTCATAAGCTTATAATCACATAGTTCCTAGTTACATGTCACATTGTATCCTAAATTATTCCTAAGGTTCAAAGGGGATTTTCTCGATGTCACATCATTGTCGAACTCGTTCACAAAGTCATTCTCATTGACCATAGTATCATTCATACAGTCATTGTAACAATTAAACATAGAAATTCATACATTCATTATGGATTAAAACATGATACAACGTTGCATTATTTACACATGAACTTACTTCAGTACAAAATATGAATAATTAATTCGATTTAGTCCAAAATCTTATTCTTTCCCCAGTCTAGGTCAAGACTCCGTTTTTTATCTATAATAGCAGATTCAGCTCATTTAATCATCACATTATTCAATTTAGTCCAAAAGCTATATTTAGGAAAAATTATAGTTTTGCCCTTAAACTTTCACATATTTACAAATTAGTCTCTAGGCTCGTAAAATGAAATGTGTTCATTTTCTTTGTTACCCAAGCCTAGCCAAACCTATTCCATACTCATATCAGCTCACATTTTCCTTCATTTCACATTTTACTACTCATTTTTACACCTTTTTACAAACAAGTCCTTTTTACACACATCAAACTTCCATATTCTTCCATTAAACATCAAAATACAAACATGTCACACATGGTTAAGGTTTTGAACATGAACCATAGCTCAAAATATGGCTAGAAATGGATAGATCATGCTTTAAGGACTTCAAAAATGCAAAGAACATAAAAAACGGGGCTAGGGAGAACTTACAATCAATGAAAACCCTAGCTATGGGGAGCTTGAGAATTTTGGCTATGGCATGGAGAAGATGAGCAAATTTTGATTGATTTTTCCCTTTTTTATTATTTTATTAACCAAATGACCAAAATAGGGTTAAACTTTCAAATTTTATCCATGCATGCCCATTTTTGTCCATAAAAATAGAAATTGGGCAAATTGTTATTTAAGGACCTCTAATTAATAATCCAAAGCTATTTCATACTAAAAGCTTCTAGAACACAAGTTTTACAACTTATTTAATTTAGTCCCTAAAGTCAAATTGGGCATTTTAGGCATAAAATTTCTTCATAAAAATTTCACACAAACATGCAATCATATCTTGGAGCATCAAATAATCATAAAATATTTATTTCTATTTAAAATTCGTTGTCTCAAAACCACTGTTCCAACTAGGCCCTAATTCGGGATGTTGCGATTTGTCCTTAAATCGAGCCACTTGCTCACGAAAAATCTTTCACTGTCACAGCTCTTTCGTTTGATGAAGTTGGCAAAATTACTCCCGATAACCTAAAATTACCACATAACTTGAACATAAAATAGATTCTTTCCACGCCCTCCCTCTTTTGGAGGGAACCTTTCCAAAGTGCCACCTACACGAAATTTAAATGGATTAGTGGCACCATGGTTTATAGGCTCAGTAGAACTTGCTAAAATCTTATTCACAAACTGAACATATGCCAGGATCAAAAATTGAAGTTGATTTTACCTTTCCGCAATGAATCAAGAATTGATCATGTATTCATATCCCAGGATCAAAAATAGAAATCGGTCTCACCTTATCATAATGAAACAAGAAATTCATTGATGGCAACCAACCAGATTCAAAAGTCCTTCGGAAATTATAACCTCGGACAAAAAAATTGTAGGACTCAAATCTTTTGTACAATGATATGGAATAATATTCACCGAGATCAAAGTCAAGGGTTTCTCTGACCATTTCTCGTTGACTTAAATATTTCTTGATAGACAACATAGTAAGAAAACAAAGCAAGCTAAAGTTATAAGCATGCACATCATGTGCAAATCCCTTATGGCATACCGCCGAACAACCTCCAGAACAAAAAAATTGATTTTGACCTTGCAAATCCACAGAATTCACATCTTTCGTTTTTTGAAATAAAAATAAAATTTAGAGCACACTAAAAAAGTCAACACATTTATTCAAAGTACAATTACAATGCTCACCTTTACTTGGCAATAACTCAAGGAAACATGCTCCTGGTTTGAATACATGATTTTGATCACCTATTCCATAACGTAACAAAAGTTTCGTTTTCATCAGGAAGTCACACATGCCAAATAAAGAAGATGTAGGCAAAGACAAATTCAAAAAATCAAACCTCTTAAATCTCTTTCGAATTGACATGTAAGTGAATGAGTATTTAGCACAAGGGTTTAGAGATTTCTCATGAACATCGCAATCAAACAGATTAAACATTGTATGTGAAAACTCGTTGTCATGCAAGTTTACATTTTGTATTTGTCGATTTAATCGAATGACATCAACAGGTTTTTCAATGCAAAACACATCAAGCGAACAACTCTTTGTGCCCCCACTTAAAACGAATTTATCAACCACAAACAATGAATAACAATTAACCAAATCATCAAAATAAGGCGATCTCTTAAGAACTAAGTCATCAAAAATTTTATTGACAACTTTCAAACCTGATTGTCGTGACTCGATTGCTAAAGATTCCTTACCTTTCTTACCTTTAGACACTTGTGGTTGGATTTCACCTTCAACCTTACCTTTTTCAAACAATTGAAACCGTCTCCTGTTAGGAAGGTAATGAAGTTGGAACTTGTCACATGAACATTTAAAAACCTGAAAAGAAAAAACAATACGAGAACAACTCGCATGTTGGTTAGTTTTGTCCACTTGCATCTTTCTCGCTCGTTTCTTGAAGCTCTCTTTCTTTTTCCATAGTTTCTTTTATTTTTCAAAACTCAACGACTCTCGTTTCTATTTCAACAACACCCGTTTCTTGCATACTTTCTCTTTTTATCTCAATCTCTTTTTGCTTTCGTTCATTCTCTTTTCCTTTTCCTTTTCCTTTTTCAGTTTCTTTTTCCTTTTCAATTTCTTTTTCTCTCATTTCATTTTTTTCTTCTCTCAATTTCATTTAAGAGTCGTTCATTTTCTCGCATTAACATTTCTTACCTTTTTTTCATCTAATTTCTTTTTGTCTCGTACTTTCATTACAAGAAGAAGACAACATAAAAGATTCAGAACAACAAGCTTTCAGTTGGTAATGAGTGGAAGAATCTTCATAAGAGTCACGATCAACTCTTCGTGAATAACCTTCCGTGGGTGAATATTTTGATGCATACGGAACATGTTCACCTCTTCATAAGTGTTTCTCCGTGGATGAACGCCTTGATGTGCTTGGAGAGATGTTTCTACCTTCTCGTTTATCATCTCAGAAGACTCAAACTTGAAGTTTGCTTTACTTTGTCTTGAACTCATTGGCATATAAGAATCACGGTATGGATCTTTTCTCGAATAATCATTGGATGTTTGTCTCCGTGATGATCTTATCTTCGTCCCTCGACTTGGTGAAATTTTCTTTCTCGGGCTCTTTCCTCCACTAAGTCCAATTGTTCATGCAATTTGTCAAATTTAGATTTCACAATTCGACGCATTTCTTTAATCACATATTGAAAATCTGATTCTGAAAGCTCTTCTTGAATCATGATTTATAGGTGGAAAAGAAAAGTGTTTGAAAATATAAAAAGAATGCCTTACCAGTACAAACCTCACATTTCACTCAAAAGGAAAAAGTTGATGGCACTCCACTCATGTTTGTACTCTTTAATGGCTTTTACTTACTCCAATGCTCTCACAACGCTCCTACCTTTTACCACTCAATTCTCCTCCCAAAGTTCGTAGAAGACTCATTTAGACTTAGAAGCAAGCTTAAGGGTCGACTTCAAAAAGGTTTGCAAGGGTAGATGTTGTTTTGGTGCAAAGTGGGCTGAAAAGAAGGAAAATGTATTTAAGTGTGGCGAATTGGTGTTGGATGATAATAGAAAAGGATTTGATGATCGGGAATACAAAAGGAGATAATTTGAACACTTCCAAAAATTTTATTTGTTTTTTTTTTATATATCCTTTCAAATTTTTCTCTTTTTCTATAAACTTTACAAAATGCTGAATACTAACAAATGCTTCTTGTACAAAACGTTTTTTTGAATTTTTTTCTTTTTTTTAAAAACTTACCCTGTGACTTCACGAACTTTTGTACTCCTCGATTTTAACTAGCTCTCTTATTAAATGATGCGATCTCAGCCTCGTTGAGTTGTCTGAGTCGTTTATGTGCCCGATCATAAAATAGAGAAGTTTCATTCCTGTAACACCCCAAACCTGGCATAGACGTTATTGCCGAATCTGGCAATGTCACATTGAAGTGTTTTTCGTAAAATGTGATAATGTTTGAAAAGCCCAATGTTTATTTAGCCTCTTTATGTGATCTAGAAAATAATTTTAAAACTTGCATCATTATTAAAAAGTATTTACTTTAAAACGTTATTAATTCCAAAATCTCGTTTATTGCGGAAGCTTCTGAAACGGTTTTGCGTGTTCGTGGTATTTTGGTAAATCATGCATATATTTTGAAAACCCGCATCCTACCACTAGCAGGTATAAATCATAATAAAATAATAAAAGCCCAAATTAAAGAATAAAACTTAAAGAGGCATTTTACATAAAAACTTCCAAATAAAAATACTTATAAATTAAAAGATAAATTCGGAAGCGTAAGCTGTTGTGTGTCCACCTCCGAGTCCTTCGTAGCACCGATCCGCCTAAGGATTACTTGTACAGTTAATACAGTGGGGTGAGTTTACGAAAACTCAGTGTGTAATCCCATAATAACACAAAGATAGACATGCAGAGAGCGAATACATCTGGGCCAAGCCCATATCAGTAACAGTAGCAGTCTGGGCCTTAGCCCATTTCAGTAACAGTAATCAATGCAGTAACAGTAATCAGTGCAATATACAAGAAGAAAATCCTACCCAATCCACCCTCTACACACCATCTTCGTACCAACCATACACACCATGTGGGAATAAAATTGATCCAGCCAGCCCTACACACCAAGTAGCACCGGTTGCGGCACTAAAATAGTATTGCAGCAAAGCTGCCAGTATAGTAGGCTTAAAGCCATTAGTAGGTCCACAATCGTCTTGCGTGACCCATGCGACTATATCAGTATAGTACACTTCCTCCAAAATCATATATGTCACCTCATGCAATGCAACATAATATTATGCATGGATGCAACGTACATATAACATGGCATGCTCAAATACAGTCATACACATCGTAGAACAAATCTGTCATTTTACCTTACCGGGGTATTACAGTCAATTTACCCTACAGGGGTATTTCGATCATTCTACCCTATGAGGGTATTTCGGTTATTTTACCCTATGAGGGTATTTTGGTCATTTTATCACATAAGGGTAAAATCGTCATTTTATCACGTAAGGGTTCAGGTACGCTTACTAACCCAACAGAAGGTCATAGTCGTCTCGGGCTACTCGTGCAACCTTAACAATCAAACAGTGAAAATGGCCCAAGGCCCATAATGGGGGCCCATGTAGGCCCACACGCCTGTATGGCCCACGAAGCCCAAAAATGGCCTTGGCCATATGTACTACACAGCCTGGCCCAATATTCTCCACACTTTCGTGTGGTTTACTTGTGTAGGGCCCATAAGCCCATGAGGCCCACACGACCCATTTCGGCCCAACATAGCCCAAATCGACCTCAGGCCATGATCTTACGCCTACGTTTGGGCATTCAGACTACCACACGAGTGAGCGCGGCTCGTGTAGTGTCGACGGTCACCTATTTTGGCTTTTGCCGATTTACGATTAGGGATAGTATGGTTACACACCTGTTGTGATGTCGTAGCCGAACCACTTCTGAGATCGAGAACCTATGGTCAACCACATCCCCTCATTAGCCTATATTAATCAATATTCCAAACCACAATATCAAAAAGGATTCGATTGATTCACTGACACTTACCAATCCAACAATCGCAGAACCCCGCTGACATAACACCCACATACTACTCCAAAACTTTAACCTTCATAAGAAACGTTCGATTGATTGATAAGTATTTAAAATCCAATATGAAATACATCGCACTTAAAACACTTACCCCAAAAGTGGATAGACCACTCGCAAAGAGAAGAGTAATCGTCCTAAGCCTCCATAATAGAATCCACACTTCCTTGAATGATTTGGCAGATCATAAGTTGTTAGAAGAGAGATCACATAGGCAAAGAAGAAATAAGGGGAAACAGGAGCACTTACCGATTCGTCAGAGAACCCTTACTAACTGAAATAAAATAGAAGCATAAAAAGGGGAAGTATTTGGCTAACACAAAATCGTGGAAGGAGAAGAGCATCGAAAAGTAGAAGTGAGGGGGTAGAACTGTTCGGTTTAACCAAATAGAGACGAAATGCTTGGTAAAAGTTGAAGGAGTGGAGATGAGAAGAGAAAGGGTTATACGACTAAGGTTTAGAGAAGTAGAGGAAGGAGGAGAATTGATTAAACCTAGGAGCAAAAACTGAATGCCTTGAGAGGAAAGAAGAGAGAAATCAGCAATGGAGAAGACTCCAAAATGTAAACCCAAAAGCACCCAAAAGGAAAGCACCGCAACCACTCCCTAGACACCAATCGGTTTTCCAAAGAAAAGCAACCGAATGAAGTGACAAAACCCACCAAAATCGAAAACAAAGAGTGCCTAGAGTCCCCATTCGGCATACCATTCTCTTCCCTTTATCTCCTCACAATTTTCTCCTAAAATCTCTCCTCATATCTCTCCTTAACTCCCTCCTACAATCCCTTCATGACCAATTCAAACTCCATTCCACTCTGCGGTGTTTCAGCCAAACTCTACTACCTCCCATAGCCAACAGTAAAAATAATATGCATTTGCACAAGTAGGGATTTGAACCTTAGACCACTAGCACACTCCATACTCCACACACCACTTACCACTAGGCTAGTAGGCTTTTTATGACATGTTCTACCCACATTTAAATAAAAGCCTGCTGCCTAGATACAGTGCTTATTCCTTTAAAATCAAAACCTTTTGCTCTTGCTCAAGCCTGAACCCAAGACTTCTCAAACTCTTTCTAGAACACTTAACCACTAAGACAAGCACAATTTTGCTTCACTTTCTTGCACAACTAACTATTTATTTGCCGCCTCCTACCTGTTCCCATGCACAAAACCCAATACTTCTAGGCCCAAATTTGGGGTGTTACAATTCCAATTAAAGTAAGCTAAAATTGGTTAAGAATAAGCTTTAAACAAAGGGTTTTGAATTGGTATAAAGGGTGAAAGATGTAAGGTTCAGTAGTAAAAGTAACAAGATAATTAAGCAAATAGTTGAGGGTGGAATGGAAATAAGGTTTAAGAGTCAAGAATGAACCACTACTAAAGTGAGTATTGACTTGAGACTTATATGAAACTTAAAGGTGAATAGGACCTTGACCCACTATCTAGGAAGATAGGAACCAAAGGCATCAACGGGGTGAACGTCACACTCGGATTGAGTGATAAGTTTAAAGAAACAAGGTAAACGCCATTAGCTATGCTAGATAAGTCAACTTGAGTCTCAACAAAATAAGAGAGTTGAAAAACTCACAAATGTTATAAATATTTATCAAATGAGCAAAAAGTTCTATACAATAAGAAGTTAGCTAAGTATTTATAGCTAGAAATCTAGGTTAGCTGAATAGGCACATGGCAACTAAAAGGACAAATGTTTTCAGCTTTATTGAGCTTAAACTTCTTGGAAAGTTCCTAACAGCTTACTTGAAGGTTCCTTGAGCGTGGAGGATGCCAATGGAGAGCTTTTAGATGTCTTGATTCAGCTAAAAATTAATTGAAGTGATTGGGGAATTGAATTGGTTGAATGGAGTTGTTTAGACTAGGCTAAATTCGTCCAAAGAGTGTGAAAGGCTTTAATGAGTAGGCCATGGTCAGTTGAATGATTTTGAGGTATTAAATGATGTCTTGAATACTCTAATGGACATTAGGTGTGAAAATCGAATGTAAACAGCCCCTTATGTGTGAATGCACAAAACCAAATGGGCATACAATGTGAAAGGAATGTCCAGCTTGTGTGAAAGCTTTTAAGGCTGTTTTGGTGAGATCAATGGCCAGCTTGGGTACAAGAATCATCAGCTGGTTGTGGCTTTTGCAATGACCAAACCATCATCTCACTTGGAAGAAATAAATCAACAGCTCACCTGTATTTATGTCGTCCTAAGCATGTACCTGCACCTAATTAATTCATTTAAGACATGATAAATTCGGTAGCTCAAAGACACATTAAAAACAAATTTTAAACTAGGACATATTTATAACATGTATTTAAGCTAAGACACCTATTAAATTCAGCTGTACTAGACATATTAAAAATATGTATTAGACTAAGACACATTTAACACTCTATTTTAACATGTTCAGATTAAAGACGTATTTATTGACACTTGTTTATTAACTTAAAATAACTAGCTGAATTAACTAAATGCATTTATTTTATTCCAGCACTAAAATTGTAAAAAATTAAAATAAACTTAAAATGAGCAAACGAGCTCATTGAGCTGGAAACGAGCTGAATTGAGCTCAATGAGCTAGAATCAAACTAATTCAGCTTGCAAGGGATTACAAGCAATGCTTAGGGAGCTGGTCCAAGAGTTTCCTTGGGGCGTGGCCATATTATCCCCTCCCTCTTTAAAGCGATTTGTGTAACACCCCGTACCCGAGTCCGTCGCTGGAGTCGGACACGAGGGGTTTGCAGACTTATATCACTTCTTTGCACAATCCATTTTAAAAATTTCCAGGCAGTTGGCTAACTGCATCACTGTCACCTTAAAAATCATATCTTGAGTTTCACAACTCAAAAATCAGTTTCGTAAATTTTCCCTGAAACTAAACTCATATTCCCATCTACATATTTTTTTCTAGAATTTTTGGTCGGGCCAATTAGTACAGTTTATTAGTCAAAATCTCCCATGTTACAGGGATCGACTACACTGACCTTTGCGCATTACGACTTGGATATCTCCCTGCACAGAGCTTCAATACTGATGCCGTTTGTTTATATAGAAACTAGACTCAGAGAGGAATCTATAAATATATGGAATGACTCCTAATTATCTCTGGTTAATTTATAATGAATTTCCAAAGTCGGAACAGGGAATCCAGAAACTGTTCTGGCCCTGTCTCACGAGATCCTGAATATCTCTTAACATACTGTCCATATGATCGTTTCGTTACTTTCCTGTGAAAATAGATTCATCAAGGTTCGTTTACATAATTTATTCACTATTTAATTCCATTCCTACTATTTTTAGTGATTTTCTAAATCTACATCACTGCTGCTGTCAGCATCTGCCTTTAAGGTAGATTTTACCTATTTCATAGTTTCCATGATTCAACTAGCCCTTTTAGCATAAATAGCACAAATTATGATAGTGATTAACCATTCCCATGGCCAATCCTTGTTAAGCATATCCACACCTCTCAATAACCATATCCATACCAAATGATTTTAACATTATGCTCAAACATATATAAGCCATTTTCGCATGGCTATCCAAAATTATACAAATCCAAAGGGTCCATGACCCACAACAAAAAGGGTAGTCTTATACATGCCATTTCGAAGTTCAACCAAAATTGTACCAAAAGGGGGGGGCTTTGATAGTGTGGGCGACTTCGACTTCAAAATTCTGAGTCCGATAGCTGGAGAACCAAAATCTATAAAACAGAGAATCAAAGAGACGGAGTAAGCAATTTATGCTTAGTAAGTTTTGAGCAAGGGATTCTAGCACAACAAAAGTATAGCATTCTTGTAGCTAAACGGATAATTTCATATGCACAATTTTTCAATATCATACTTACTTCACATTACCAACCTTTTTATTCATACACAAAGATCAACTTAGCCAAAGGCCGGTAGCTCATTTATCAACTGAGCGAATACTTATTTGTAAGGGCTCAACTAATTCAAAGCACATACGAAACATACCTTAATGTTGGGATGTTTCAAGCGTATTAACTGAAATTTTTACAGCAAGATCATTCATTCCCAAATCACGTACCTTCGGAATTTAACCGGATATAGCTACTCGTTCAAATGCCTTCGGGACATAGCCCGGTTATAGTAACTCGCACAAATGCCTTCGGGACTTAACCCGGATTTAGTAACTCGCACAAATGCCTTCGGGCTTAGCCCGAAATTAGTATCTCGCACAAATGCCTTCGGATCTTAGTCCGGATATGGTCACTTAGCACAAAGCCTTCGGGACTTAGCCCGGACATCATTCAAATAACCATGCACATTTAACAATAAATCATGGCACATTCGTATTTCGTTTTCGTTAGCAAAACTCAAACACAAGACACTTATCATTCTTGCAATTTCGGCTCAATAGCCACACACAAAGAGCAGGATTTTGATTTGCTTAAAACATGATCTAACCAAATCATAATTTAAGCTCTATTACTCAAGAACTTACCTCGGATGTTGTCAAATGATTCCGATAGCTATTCGACCACTTTTTCCTTCCCTTTATCGGATTTAGATCCCCTTTGCTCTTGAGCTTAATTAGACAAATAAATTGATTTAATCATTTGAGCATCGAAAAGAGGAACACAAGGCACTTAGCCCATATTTATACATTAGACATTAAAGTCACATACATGTGAAATCATGCATCAACTCAACATATTATCCCACACTCCTTTTAGCCGATTGTCTAAGCCAAGATAAAAGCATCAATATGCTTGCCTCTAACCGAATACATGCAACGCCAATCCATCTCATGTGGCCGAATATGCATGTCTACGTTGAGGCCAATTATATACTTAGTACCACATATAAATGACATACATTTTACTAACTAATGCATTACATATTATAACTCAATATGCATCCATCATTTACTCCATAACTAAACCACCACCATATATAAACATATACCTTGGGATGATATATATATGTATCATACCAATACACCATGTCCAAATATATATATATGCAAGAGCCGAATCACAAGGCTGATTATACCCATCTCATATTTTTTTTCATCCTATACCCGAATGCACAAGTACATTATAATAGCTTCCAACTTAATTCATCATAAATTTCCCTTTTTTTGTTTTCATGGCCGAATGCTCCTCCTACACCATTTACCTTCACAAAGCATGAATTTCATCATCCAACTTACAAGCTTACAATCTCATGAAGTTTAACCTCATAGTACCTATCAAACTCTCACTCATTAGCTTCTATCATAAACCTCCAACAACACCAACTAAACATATACTTCGTGGGTCTATGGTAGAACCAAGAAAGGAACTCATAGATATCAAGATGTAAGCAACTACCATTATTAATCTAAGTTTAGCATGAAACACAATCATCACCCTTATTAATCTTTTATAGCCGAAAACCATACTCACCCCCAAAATCAAAATTTTAACATGGTTTACAAAAATCACTTGATAACTCACTCAATATCAACTAAAATTTCAAAAGCTAGTACAAACTTCCTTACCTTAATAGTGACCTAAGATGACCGATTGCTTCACTCCCTTTTTCTTCCTTTCAATTCGGCCAAGAAGAACCAAAGAACACAACTTGTTTTTCTTTCTTCCTTAGAACATTCAGCCAAGAGAAATGAAGAAAGATGGACACTTTTTTTTTGTTTTCTTTCTTACATTCACGGCAATGGGGAGGGGAAGAACAATCACACACATTCTTTCCTTTTTCCATTTCTTTATTACCCATACTCCTTATTTTATTGTTCCTAACATACATCACTAACATAACATGTTTGTGACATGTTTCCACTCATAGCATGGCCGGCCACTAGCTCAAATATTGGGCAATTTGACATGCAAACCCACCATTTCTATAACATGCATTAATAAGCCACTTTACATTTGCCTAGCACATTTCTAAATTTTTTCACATAAGTCCCATTTACTAAAATTCACCTACAAATAAACAAAATTCAAATATGAAATTTTCACACATGCATATATACATACAAGAAGCATCAAATATGACAGCTAATTATTTTTATGACTCGGTTTAGCGGTCCCGAAACCACTTCCCGACTAGGGTCAATTTTGGGCTGTCACAATTTGTCCTCAAATTGGATACGTGCTCTCAAAAAATATTTCACCGTACAACCCCCTCGGTTGATGAAGTTGGCAAAATTGCTTCTGATAACCTGAAATTTACACATAACTTGAACATAAAACAGATTGTTTGCACACCCTTCCTCTTTTAGAGGAACCTTTCCAAAGTGCCACCTACACGAAATGTAAATGTATTAGTGACACCATGGTTTATAGGCTCAATAGAACTTGCTGAAATCTTATTAACAAATTGAATATATGCCAGGATCAAAAACAAAAGTTGATTTTACCTTTCAGTAATGAATCAAGAATTGATCACGTAATTCAATCTCGAGATCAAAAATAGAAGTTGGTCTCACCTTATCATAATGAAACAAGAAATTCATTGATGACAATCGACCAGATTCACAAGTCCTTCGAAAATTATAACCTCGGACAACAAAATTATAGGACTCAAATCCTTTGTACAATGTTATGGAATAAAATTCACCAGGATTAAAGACAAGGGTTTCTCTGACCATTTCTCGTTGACTTAAATATTTCCTGACAGGCAACCTGGTAGGAAAACAAAGCAAACTAAAGTTATAAGCATGCACATCATATGCAAATCCCTTATGGCATACCGTCGAACAACCTCCAGAATCAAAAAATTGATTTTGACCTTGCAAATCCACAGAATTCACATATTTCGTTTTTAGAAATAAAAAAAAATTTGGAGCACACTGAAAAGGTCAACATGTTTATTCAAAGTACAATTACGATGCTCACCTTTACTTGGAAATAACTCAAGGAAACATGTTCCGGGTTTGAATACATGATTTTGATCACCTGTTTCATAACACAACAAAAGTTTTGTTTTCACCAGGAAGTTACACATGCCAAATAAAGAAGATGTAGGCAAAAACAAATTCAAACAATCAAACCTCTTGAATCTCTTTCGAACTGAAATGTAAATGTATGAGTATTTCGCACAAGGGTTTAGAAATTTCTCATGAACATTGCAATCAAACAGATTAAACGTCTTACGTGAAAACTCGTTATCATACAAGATTACATTTGTATTTGTCGATTTAATCGAATGACATCAATAGATTTTTCACTGCAAAACACATCAAGTGAACAACTCTTTATGGCCCACCTAAAATGAATTTATCAACCACAAACATTGAATAATAATTAGCCAAATCAAAATAAGGCGATCTCTTAAGAGCTAAGTCATCGGAAATTTTATTGACAACTTTCAAACCTGATTACCGTGACTCGATTGCTAAAGATCCCTTACCTTACTTGCCTTTAGACACTTGTGGTTGGATTTCACCTTCAACCTTACCTTTTTCGATCAATTGAAACCGTCTCTCGTTAGAAAGGTAATACAGTTGGAACTTATCACATGAACCTTTAAAAACTTGAAAAGAAGAAACAATACGAGAACAACTCGCATGTTGGTTAGTAAAAACATTCCTCGCTTTGTTTTGTCCACTTGCATCTTTATCACTCGTTTCTTTAAGCTCTCTTTCTTTTTCAATAGTTTCTTTTATTTTTGAAAACTCAACGACTCTCGTTTCTTTTTGAACAACACTCGTTTCTTGCTTACTTTCTTTTTTATCTCAATCTCTTTTTGCTTTCGTTCATTCTCTTTTCCTTTTTCGGTTTCTTTTTCTTTTTCAATTTCTTTGTCTCTCATTTCTTTTTTTCTTCTTTCAATTTCATTTAGGATTCGACCATTTTCTCGCATTAACATTTCTTGTGTAACACCCTTATCTCGTATCCGTCGTCAGAATAGGTAAGGGGCATTACCAGACAAATACAACATTTCAAACCAATTTAGAATCACCACTACAGGAAAACAGGTCTTTAGCGGCGTTTTATCAAAAACGCCAAAAAAATTGTAAAACATAGAGCAATAGCGGCGTTTTACCAAAAACGCCGCTAAAAACAGAGCAATAGCGTCGCTTTTGGTAAAACGCCGCTAAAAATAAGAGCATTAGCGGCGCTTTTGGTAAAACGCCGCTAAAAATAAGAGCATTAGCGGCGCTTTTGGTAAAACGCCGCTAAAAATCGAAGCAATAGCGGCACTTTTGGTAAAATGCCGCTAAAAATAAGAGCATTAAAGCGCCGCTAAAAATCGAAGCATTAGCGGCGCTTTTGGTAAAACGCCGCTAAAAATAAGAGCATTAGCGGCGCTTTTGGTAAAACGCCGCTAAAAAGTTTAGGGTTTACGATTTAGGTTATATGATTAAGGGTTTAAAGTTTATGAGTTACTATTTTAAGGTTTATGTATTATGGTTTAAGGGTTGGGGTTTATGATTTAAGGGTTAGGGGTTAGTGGTTAGGGGTTAATACTTAGGGGTTTTTATTTTGTGGTTTAAGGTTTAGGGGATATAGTTTAGGCCGGTACTTTAGTAGGGGATATAGTTTAATGGTTTAAGGTTCAGAGTATTGATTAATTAGTGTTATTATTTTGTGGTTTAAGGATCAAGAGATATAGTTTAAGGTTATGATTAATCTATACATTTTGTGGTTAAGGCTTAGGGGTTATTATTTTGTGGTTTATGGTTAGGGGATATAGTTTAGGGTTTAAGGGATATACTTTAGGGATTAAGGTTATAGGGATATAGTTTAATGGTTTAAGGTATAGAGTTTTGATTAATTAGTGTTAATAATATTAAGTATTTTGATTAATTAATAATATTATAAAAATATAAAGGCTAAATGATATTAAAATTTACCGGCGTTTTATTGAAAAACGCCACAATTATCCATGGAAGCAAAATGCTGTCGTTTTATACTTTGTTGTTATTTTTATTAGTGGCGTTTTATGAAAACGCCACAAAATCTAAATTTTTTTAACTAAAACGGCGTCGTTTCTGTGTGGTCCGAAATTGCTTTACTCTCTGCCAAAGTCAATTTCCCCGATTTCCCCCAAATTTCCCCCAACTTCTTCTCCCTCAAATTTCCCCCAACTTCTTCTCCCCCAAAATTTTTACCCTAGTTTCCCAATATCCGGCGCATCTTCTCGGTTTTAGAAGGAAACAAATCAACTGTCTCTATAGATGAGTGGGGGCATCTTCTTGGATTTAGCTTTTTCCATGGATTCCCAATGACACCCAAATTTTACAAGGTATGTTTTAACGTCTTCCTGCTTTCTGGGTCTTTCTGCTTTTCTTGTTTCAATCTTCCTTTCTCTCCTTGTTTTATTTTGCTAACATAGGCAAAACCTTATCAAGCTTGTATATTTCTGATATTTTATTATTGTTTTAAACAGGACCACAACCCACTGTTAAGGAAAAGATTAATGCGGCCTGATGGTACTTGAATGTTTCTAACTTGCTAAATGCTTGTTTAATTAACTATGTCAATGGTGCTTCTAGTTTTGAGATGCTTTCTTTTGTTTTTGCCCCCTTGATCTACTCATCGTCTAGGTAGCATGTTTTGGTTGTGTAATATTAATTAATTGTTTTATATAAATTTTGATGTCAGTTGTTAAATCTCCATTAATGAAAGTCTTAGCACAGTTGGTAAGAGAGGAGGTTTGAGTTTTAAGTATCTAGATTCAAAATTCAGTATATAGGGTATCTGAATCCCACTATGAGTTGCAAGTTTTAGTTAAATTACTCAGTTGTAATTTAGATTATTCCAGTTTTTAGTTTGTTTGTGCTGCACTGTAAAAATTTGATTCTAAACTTTGTGATTATTAAGACATATTTGTATTGGTATCGTTGTGATTTTAAAAAAATTGGTTAAATCTAGTACGATATACTTGTGTGTCAGTGAGGCTTAGATTTAAACATGATTCTTCAAATGTTGGTTTCATGGTATTGTTTCTTGATGTGCCCATTCTTTATGCTATGGCATTTAAAGAGATACTATTCTTCTTCCCTCAATAATTTGCTATTTATTCACTAACTGCATGCAAACCTAGTTTAAGAAGCAGCTATTTGGATGAAGTGACACCATGTGTTTTATGATATAAATAGCATCATGCATCATGGGATACAACTTGTAAGACATTAGTTGTGACAGCCCAAAACTGACCCTAGTCGGGAAGTGGTTTCGGGACTGCTAAACCGAGTCACCAAAATGTTTGAATGTGATATTATTGTCTAAAATATGTGATTATGAATGTGTGGAAAATTTCAAGCTTCGATTTAGTCAATTGCATGTGAATTTAGTCCATAGGACTTATGTGAGAAAGTTTTAAAAATGTGATAGGGTAATTTATAAGGACCAATTTAAGCAAGGAGTGAAAATATTGGCTTTGCATGTCAAATACCCCTTTTTTTATACATAGTGGCCGGCCATGATGGAGCATATATTAGACTATGTGGTAAATTTCCATGAAGTGGACATTATTTTAAGTAAAAGAAAAGAAATGATAAAAGAAATATTAAGGATACTAAAAGAAAAAAAAAAGGAGGGAGGTTATCACCTTGTTCATCTTGGCCGGTTGTAGAGAGGAAGAGAGGAGGATAGCATTCGGTCATTTGAAACCTAAGGAAGGTTAGTCTTTTGTTTGGTTTTTGATAATTTTCACATTTTTGATATCATTGCTTTGTGTTCTTTAAACCCCATGGTTCAATTTTGTGAATTGATGATGATTTTGTGTTTTGCCATTGATGAGTGCTTGAGCTTTTTGATAGTTGTTGATGAAAAATGAAAGATATGTTAAAGATTAATATGTTTTGTGTTGAAGTTTTTGGTGATTTTGAGTAGTTAGGGCTAAATTACAAAAATAAATTTTTGAAGGACTCAAAGGTGAAATAAATGAAATGTATGGACTTATATGGGTACTAGGAAGATTCGGCCCTTAAGGAGTGTGACCAAATTTTGTGTATTTTGTGTTTTGTGGAATAAAGACTAAATTGTGAAAGTGCGAAATATTAGGGGTAAAAATGTAATTTACCCATTTATGCGTTATTAGACTAAATTGAATGAAAATATGTTAAAACGAGATTTATTTGAATATGTTAAGATCAAGAAACCAAGAAATTGGATTTAGATCGGGGAAAATCGAAAGTAGTTGAGTAGCCGATCAATTAGTCGACGACATCCGAAGAAAGTTATAAGCAATTAGATATTAAAATTTCGGAATAAATGTTAGTTATATATGCTGAAATGGAAATATGATAAATGTATATATAGCTGAATATGATATGTGTGAATTATATGTTAAATTAAGGCTTGGTAAGCTAGCTATTAAGGTGAAATGCTAATGTTAGTATTTGATTTGGTAATAATCTGTTTGGGGACAGCAGCAGTAAGGTGATTTTGGAAAATCGCCATAATTTGTAGGAGTTGAATTAGAAGCTGAGTGAATTATGTCATTAAAGCTTGAAGAGTCTATTTTCTTACAAAAGAAACTATAAAAACAAAAGAGTTACCGATCTTGAGATATTTGAAGTATTGTGGGGCTGAGTCAAAATGACTACTGGATTCCCTGTTCTGTATTTAGAAAATCATTATAAATTGTACAAAAATGATTATAAGATAAAATTTATATGCTTAGACTCCTTAATGAGTCTAGTTTCAAATGAGATCAAATACAACACATTTTGAATTCTGTAGAATGAGAAATTGGATTCATAGTGAAGAGTGGTCAGAATAGTCAAACAGTGAAACAGGGAAAAATTTAAGAAAAATCTGGTATTGATTGGCCAAGCCTAAAATTCTGAAAATTTTATGGATGGAGGATATACGAGTCTATATTCAGGGAAAATTAACGGAAAGTGATTTGGAGTTTAGTTGCTCCAGTTATAAATAATTTAGTAACTACTGCTCAGGAAAACAGCTCGTAGTGAATATGTGATTTTGTTGTAAACATTAATGAAAATTTGCCAATGAATTATTTATTGATTATTATAAAGCTTACTATAATCTATGTGTGTGAAAGTCGGATCAATATATATATTATTCTGAAAGTAATACTTGAATAGTCGATTGATGACTATTTTAAATTTTGTTGAACTTAAGCTCAAGAGCAAAGGGGAACTAGATCCGATAAGGGGAAGGAAAAAGTAATTGAATAGCCATTGAAGTCGTTCGACGACATCTGAGGTAAGTCTTCGAGTAATGACCCTACTTGAATTATATTGAAATGATTAGTCATACTATGACGGATAGTCGAATGTGCTTAGAGACTATGTTATAAAGCCAATTGAAATCATGCTCTTTGTGTGTGGCTATTGAGCCGAAATTTGAAAGGTTTAATAAATGTTTTGTGTTTGAGCCTTAGTAACGAAGAAATGATATGGATGTGTTATGATTATTGATATATGTGTGCATGAGCATTGGAATATATCCGGGCTAAGACCCGAAGGCAATTACGCGAGTTGATATATCCGGGATATGACCCGAAGGCAATTATGCGAGTTGATATATCCGGGCTAAGACCCAAAGGCAATTATACAAGTTGATATGTCCGGGTTAAGACCCGAAGGCAAATGTGTTTGCGGCTATATCCGGTTAAATACCGAAGAGACTTGGGTTTGAATGTGAGCGCTTGGTGCTGTAATAAATTCTATTAATACGCTCGACTAAACCGAACGATAAGGTATGTTTGCATGTGCTTCAGAAAAGTCGATTAGTTTTAAATAGTCTTCGTGAAATCGACTAATGAATTTTCGGCTTTTAGAAAGGTTGATACCTTGTGTATATATGTTGATGAAGTGTGAAGTAAGTATGATTATGAGAATGTGTGTTAATAAAGTGACTTAGTTAGCTATGTGAATGTAATACTTTAGTCAAAGCCGATTTCATTACTTGAAACTTACTAAGCTTAAAATGCTTACCCGGTTGCTTTGGCTCTCTGTTTTATAGATTTTGTTCGTTAGCTATCAGATTCGGGATCAGCGAAGTCGAAGTCATCCACACTATCAAAGCTCTTTTGGTACTCTTTTAGTTGAACTCTGGATATGGCATGTATAGGACTACCCCCTGTTGTTTAAGTACTTTTTGTGATGTATGTGTGTAAAGCCATGCGAAAATGGCTCGTAGAAGTGGAGTATGGCATTAGACCATTTGTGTTTATGTATGTATATATGGTTTCACGATGTGACTATGGTTTGGAATGGAAGTGTTGGGAAAATGATCAGCCATTGGAATGGCTAAATATGATCATATGTGGACCTATGTATGACAAAACCCTAGTTGGTCCATGGTAACCACGAAATAGGTAAAGTTTACCTTGAAAACAGATGTTGACAGCAGCAGTGGTGTGGATTTGAAAAATCACAAAAATTTATAGGAATGGAATTAAATAGTGAATAAATTATGTAATCGAACCTTGATGAATCTATTTTCATATGAAAGTAACGAAACAATCATATGAACAGTATATTAAGAGATATTAAAGTTCTCGTGAAACAGGGCCAGAACGGTTTCTGGATCTCCTGTTTCGACTTTGAAAATTTACCTTAAATTAAACAGAGATAATTAGGAGTCATACCATATATGTATAGATTCCTCTCTGAGTCTAGTTTCTATAGAAACAAACGGCATCAGTATTGGAGCCCTGTACAAGGAGATATCCAAGTTGTAATGCGCAAAGGTCAGGGTAGTCGATCCCTATAACATGGGAGACTTTGACTAATAAACTGTACTAATTGTCCCGACCAAAAATTCTAGAAAAAAATATGTAGATGGGCATGTGAGTCTAGTTTCAGGGAAAAATTACGAAACTGATTTTCGAGTTGTGAAACTCAAGATATGATTTTTAAAGCGACTATTACGCAGATTGGCAGTGTCTGGAAAATTTTTAAAAGTCTGTTAACACCTTGTGTTCGACTCCGGTGACGGTCTCGGGTTCGGGGTGTTACAATTGATTGGTATCAGAGCCAGGTTTAGTCGATTCTAGGACTACCGTAATGTGTTGGGTCTAGCTATACATACCATTTTATGTGATTATTTGATAGTGTGGATATTTCTGACATTTGCAAATGTGTTTATTTATAGTAATGGATCCCGATCCCGACCGAGCGGTAGCTGATGATCTTGAGAGTGTAGCGCCTGCTCCCGCACAAGGGACAGCGTCGGTGGACTCTCAACCTAATGCTAGTAACCCGAATGATGAAGCTAGACAAGCTTTCTATAGCGTGATGAATGATTGGTTCAACCAATACATTCGAACTAATACGGCTGTTCCACAACCTCCATTCCCGACAAACACCACCCCCGCACCTACAATACCTCTGGTAACTGACCAAATAAGGTCAAATAAGCCCCCAGTTGACAGAATCCGAAAACATGGGGCTACTGAATTTAAAGCTGCGGATAGCGACGATGCCGAGCAAGCTGAATTTTGGTTGGACAACACTATCCGGGTACTCGATGAGCTATCTTGTACACCCGATGAATGCCTAAAGTGTGCTATCTCCTTGCTACGTGATTCTGCCTACTATTGGTGGAGTACTCTGACTTCTGTTGTGCCCCGGGAGCAAGTAACTTGGGAGTTTTTCCAAACTGAGTTTCGGAAAAAGTATATCAGTCAGAGATTTGTTGATCAAAAACGGAAGGAATTTCTTGAGCTTAAGCAAGGTTCTATGTCAGTTACTGATTACGAGCGAAAATTTGTTAGACTTAGTAGATACGCTCGGGAATGTGTTTCGTCCGAGGCTGTCATGTGTAAACGCTTCGAAGATGGGCTGAATGAAGATATAAAAATGTTCGTTGGCATTCTTGAAATACGAGAGTTCGTAGTACTTGTCGAGCGAGCTTGTAAAGCCGAAGAGCTTAGAAAGGAAAAACAAAAAGTTGATGTGGGAACTGGGGAGTTTCGTAAAAGATCCTCGGGAAAGTCTCTTCAACAGGCATCGAAGAAATTTCGAGATGATGTGGGCCGGTCTAGAGGCACTTCGGGCCTTTTTAGACGAGATCGTGATCGACCCCCTGTGGGTACACGAGGCACTTCGGTCGCCAGTGTTGGGAATGAACGTCGAGACAGAACGGAATGTCGACATTGCGGTAAATGGCATTCGGGGAGTTGTAGATTCCATGACCGCTCCTGTTACAAGTGCGGATCAGTGGACCACTTCATTAATGATTGCCCGAGGCTGTCTGAACAGAATGTAAATCAGAGTGGGAAACCGGGTGCTACCACTGCTCGAGGTAGACCATCTAGAAATACGGGCAATGCTAGTGGTGGTCAGAGAGGATCTAGAGATGCTACGACCAGATCCGAGGCTCGTGCACCTGCTAGAGCATATGCTATACGTGCCCGCGAGGATGCTTCTTCGCCTGATGTTATTACTGGTACTTTTACTCTCTTTGATACTAATGTAATTGCTTTGATTGACCCCGGTTCTACTCATTCTTACATATGTGAAACCTTAGCATCCAGTAAGACTTTACCTATTGAGTCTACTGAGTTTGTAATTCGGGTGTCAAATCCCTTGGGTCGTTACGTGCTTGTCGACAAAGTGTGTAAGAAATGTCCCCTAGAAATTCGAGGTTCCTGTTTTCCGGCAGACTTGATGCTTTTGTCGTTTGATGAATTTGATGTTATTCTTGGGTTGGATTGGTTGACCGTGCATGATGCGGTTGTGAATTGCAAAAGCAAGACTATTGATTTGAGGTGCGCAAATAACGAAGTAATCCGAGTTGAGTCTACGTACTTGGATGGGTTGCCAGCTGTAATATCCTCAATGTTGGCCTAGAAATATGTAAGAAAAGGGTGCGAAGCATACCTTGCGTATGTACTGGATGACCAAGAATTAGAAAGGAAACCTGAATCTGTGCCGGTGGTTTGTGAATACCCGGATGTTTTTCCTGAAGAATTGCCGGGTTTACCACCTGTTCGGGAGATAGAGTTTGGTATTGAGCTTGTACCTGGGACTACGCCGATTTCGATAGCTCCGTATCGTATGGCACCAACTGAGTTAAAAGAGTTGAAAGCTCAGCTACAAGAATTGACGGATAGAGGTTTCGCTCGGCCAAGTTTCTCACCTTGGGGTGCACCAGTATTGTTCGTGAAAAAGAAGGACGGAACCATGAGGTTGTGCATTGACTATCGTCAACTGAATAAAGTGACGATAAAGAATAAATATCCATTACCGCGTATTGATGATTTGTTTGATCAACTAAAGGGGGCCTCAGTGTTCTCAAAAATAGATTTGAGATCGGGTTATTATCAGTTGCGGATTCGAGATTCGGACGTACCCAAAACTGCTTTCAGAACGAGGTACGGTCACTACGAATTCTTAGTGATGCCGTTTGGGCTCACTAATGCCCCTGCAGTATTTATGGATTTGATGAATCGGATCTTCAGACCATATTTGGATCGGTTCGTAGTTGTGTTCATTGATGACATCTTGGTCTATTCAAGAGATGAGACCGAACATGCTGAGCACCTGAGACTAGTGTTGCAAATTTTACGGGATAAGCAGTTATATGCTAAGTTCAGTAAGTGTGAGTTCTGGTTAAGAGAGGTTAGCTTCTTGGGTCATGTGGTATCCGCATCGGGTATTCGAGTTGACCCGAACAAAATTTCAGCCATACTTAACTGGAAACCTCCGAGAAATATTACTGAGGTTCGGAGCTTTTTGGGGCTCGCCGGTTATTACCGACGATTTGTCAAAGGTTTCTCGATGATAGCCACACCAATGACGAAGCTACTTCAAAAGGATGTTAAGTTCGAATGGACGGAGAAGTGTCAGAAAAGTTTCGATCAACTGAAAACTCATTTGACTGAAGCTCCAATTCTAGTGCAACCCGAATCAGGCAAGGAGTTTGTCATTTATAGTGACGCATCCCTACTTGGGTTGGGTTGCGTGTTGATGCAAGAAGGTCGAGTGGTGGCCTATGCGTCGAGACAATTAAAGCCACATGAGAAAAATTATCCGACCCATGATCTCGAACTAGCTGCCATCGTATTTGCTTTAAAAATATGGCGACATTACTTATTTGGTGAAAAGTGCCATGTATTTTCGGATCACAAAAGCCTCAAATATTTGATGACTCAGAGAGACTTAAATCTGCGACAAAGACGTTGGCTTGAGTTGTTGAAAGATTACGAGCTTGTCATTGATTACCACCCGGGAAAGGCTAATGTGGTTGCGGACGCCTTAAGCCGGAAATCATTGTTTGCTTTACGAGCGATGAATGTACACTTGTCTATTCTACCCGACAATGTGTTAGTAGCTGAATTAAAAGCCAAACCATTATTGATTCATCAAATTCGTGAAGCCCAGAAAGTTGATGATGAATTGGTTGCAAAACAGGCTGAGTGTGTTTCGAACAAGGAATCGGAGTTTCAAATTGATGGTGATGATTGTTTGAGCTTCAGAAGTCGTTTATGTGTTCCAAGGAATTCGGAACTCATTTCGATGATTCTGAACGAAGCCCATTGTAGCCGAATGTCAATTCACCCGGGGAGTACAAAAATGTACAACGATTTGAAACATCGGTTTTGGTGGCATGGTATGAAACGAGACATCTCTGACTTTGTTTCGAGATGTTTAATATGTCAACAAGTGAAAGCGGAACATCAAGTGCCTTCAGGACTACTTCAGCCGATCATGATACCCGAGTGGAAATGGGATCGAGTCACAATGGACCTTGTGTCCGGAATGCCATTGTCAGCAAGTAAGAAAGATGCGATTTGGGTTGTTGTCGATAGACTAACTAAGTCAGCTCACTTTATCCCCGTGCGTACGGATTTTTCATTGGATAAACTAGCTGAATTGTATGTTTCTCAAATTGTGAGATTACACGGGGTACCGATTTCTATTGTGTCGGATAGAGATCCGAGATTCACCTCGCGATTTTGGAAGAAATTGCAAGAGCTTTGGGTACCAAGCTGCATTTTAGCACCGCTTTTCATCCACAAACCGATGGTCAATCCGAGCTGATAATTCAGATACTTGAGGATATGTTGAGATGTTGCATCCTCGAGTTCAGTAGTTCATGGGAACAGTATTTACCTTTGATTGAATTCGCTTACAACAATAGTTTTCAATCAAGTATTAAGATGGCACCTTACGAGGCTTTGTACGGTCGTAAATGCCGTACACCATTGTTTTGGACCGAGCTCGGTGAAAGTAGAATTTTCGGAGTTGATTTGATTAAAGATGCCGAGCAGAAAGTAAAGGTAATCCGTGAAAGTCTGAAGGTAGCCACAGATCGTCAAAAGTCGTATGCGGATTTGAAAAGAAAAGACATTGAATATCAGGTTGGAGATAAAGTGTTTCTTAAAGTTTCGCCTTGGAAAAAGGTACTCAGATTCGGCCGTAAGGGCAAATTGAGTCCGAGGTTCATTGGGCCGTATGAAATATCCGAAAGAATTGGTCCAGTGGCATATAGATTGATTTTACCCCCTCAACTTGAAAGGATTCACAACGTTTTTCATGTTTCGATGCTTCGACGTTATAGATCCGATCCGTCACATGTGATTAATCCCTCGGAAGTTGAAATTCAATCTGACTTGAGTTATGAAGAAGAACCGATTCGTATCCTAGCTCGTGAAGTGAAAGAGTTGCGAAACAGAAGGGTTCCGTTAGTTAAGGTGTTATGGCTCAAACACGGGATCGAGGAAGCTACTTGGGAAACTGAGAGCTCGATGAAAGAACGATACCCAAACCTATTCACCGGTAAGATTTTCGGGGACGAAAATTTCTTAAGTGGGGGAGAGTTGTGACAGCCCAAAACTGACCCTAGTCGGGAAGTGGTTTCGGGACTGCTAAACCGAGTCACTGAAATGTTTGAATGTGATATTATTGTCTAAAATATGTGATTATGAATGTGTGGAAAATTTCAAGCTTCGATTTAGTCAATTGCATGTGAATTTAGTCCATAGGACTTATGTGAGAAAGTTTTAAAAATGTGATAGGGTAATTTATAAGGACCAATTTAAGCAAGGAGTGAAAATATTGGCTTTGCATGTCAAATACCCCTTTTTTTATACATAGTGGCCGGCCATGATGGAGCATATATTAGACTATGTGGTAAATTTCCATGAAGTGGACATTATTTTAAGTAAAAGAAAAGAAATGATAAAAGAAATATTAAGGATACTAAAAGAAAAAAAAAGAAGGAGGGAGGTTATCACCTTGTTCATCTTGGCCGGTTGTAGAGAGGAAGAGAGGAGGATAGCATTCGGTCATTTGAAACCTAAGGAAGGTTAGTCTTTTGTTTGGTTTTTGATAATTTTCACATTTTTGATATCATTGCTTTGTGTTCTTTAAACCCCATGGTTCAATTTTGTGAATTGATGATGATTTTGTGTTTTGCCATTGATGAGTGCTTGAGCTTTTTGATAGTTGTTGATGAAAAATGAAAGATATGTTAAAGATTAATATGTTTTGTGTTGAAGTTTTTGGTGATTTTGAGTAGTTAGGGCTAAATTACAAAAATAAATTTTTGAAGGACTCAAAGGTGAAATAAATGAAATGTATGGACTTATATGGGTACTAGGAAGATTCGGCCCTTAAGGAGTGTGACCAAATTTTGTGTATTTTGTGTTTTGTGGAATAAAGACTAAATTGTGAAAGTGCGAAATATTAGGGGTAAAAATGTAATTTACCCATTTATGCGTTATTAGACTAAATTGAATGAAAATATGTTAAAACGAGATTTATTTGAATATGTTAAGATCAAGAAACCAAGAAATTGGATTTAGATCGGGGAAAATCGAAAGTAGTTGAGTAGCCGATCAATTAGTCGACGACATCCGAAGAAAGTTATAAGCAATTAGATATTAAAATTTCGGAATAAATGTTAGTTATATATGCTGAAATGGAAATATGATAAATGTATATATAGCTGAATATGATATGTGTGAATTATATGTTAAATTAAGGCTTGGTAAGCTAGCTATTAAGGTGAAATGCTAATGTTAGTATTTGATTTGGTAATAATCTGTTTGGGGACAGCAGCAGTAAGGTGATTTTGGAAAATCTCCATAATTTGTAGGAGTTGAATTAGAAGCTGAGTGAATTATGTCATTAAAGCTTGAAGAGTCTATTTTCTTACAAAAGAAACTATAAAAACAAAAGAGTTACCGATCTTGAGATATTTGAAGTATTGTGGGGCTGAGTCAAAATGACTACTGGATTCCCTGTTCTGTATTTAGAAAATCATTATAAATTGTACAAAAATGATTATAAGATAAAATTTATATGCTTAGACTCCTTAATGAGTCTAGTTTCAAATGAGATCAAATACAACACATTTTGAATTCTGTAAAATGAGAAATTGGATTCGAAGTGAAGAGTGGTCAGAATAGTCAAACAGTGAAACAGGGGAAACTTTAAGAAAAATCTGGTATTGATTGGCCAAGCCTAAAATTCTGAAAATTTTATGGATGGAGGATATACGAGTCTATATTCAGGGAAAATTAACGGCAAGTGATTTGGAGTTTAGTAGCTCCAGTTATAAATAATTTAGTAACTACTGCTCAGGAAAACAGCTCGTAGTGAATATGTGATTTTGTTGTAAACATTAATGAAAATTTGCCAATGAATTATTTATTGATTATTATAAAGCTTACTATAATCTATGTGTGTGAAAGTCGGATCAATATATATATTATTCTGAAAGTAATACTTGAATAGTCGATTGATGACTATTTTAAATTTTGTTGAACTTAAGCTCAAGAGCAAAGGGGAACTAGATCCGATAAGGGGAAGGAAAAAGTAATTGAATAGCCATTGAAGTCGTTCGACGACATCTGAGGTAAGTCTTCGAGTAATGACCCTACTTGAATTATATTGAAATGATTAGTCATACTATGACGGATAGTCGAATGTGCTTAGAGACTATGTTATAAAGCCAATTGAAATCATGCTCTTTGTGTGTGGCTATTGAGCCGAAATTTGAAAGGTTTAATAAATGTTTTGTGTTTGAGCCTTAGTAACGAAGAAATGATATGGATGTGTTATGATTATTGATATATGTGTGCATGAGCATTGGAATATATCCGGGCTAAGACCCGAAGGCAATTACGCGAGTTGATATATCCGGGATATGACCCGAAGGCAATTATGCGAGTTGATATATCCGGGCTAAGACCCGAAGGCAATTATACAAGTTGATATGTCCGGGTTAAGACCCGAAGGCAAATGTGTTTGCGGCTATATCCGGTTAAATACCGAAGAGACTTGGGTTTGAATGTGAGCGCTTGGTGCTGTAATAAATTCTATTAATACGCTCGACTAAACCGAACGATAAGGTATGTTTGCATGTGCTTCAGAAAAGTCGATTAGTTTTAAATAGTCTTCGTGAAATCGACTAATGAATTTTCGGCTTTTAGAAAGGTTGATACCTTGTGTATATATGTTGATGAAGTGTGAAGTAAGTATGATTATGAGAATGTGTGTTAATAAAGTGACTTAGTTAGCTATGTGAATGTAATACTTTAGTCAAAGCCGATTTCATTACTTGAAACTTACTAAGCTTAAAATGCTTACCCGGTTGCTTTGGCTCTCTGTTTTATAGATTTTGTTCGTTAGCTATCGGATTCGGGATCAGCGAAGTCGAAGTCATCCACACTATCAAAGCTCTTTTGGTACTCTTTTAGTTGAACTCTGGATATGGCATGTATAGGACTACCCCCTGTTGTTTAAGTACTTTTTGTGATGTATGTGTGTAAAGCCATGCGAAAATGGCTCGTAGAAGTGGAGTATGGCATTAGACCATTTGTGTTTATGTATGTATATATGGTTTCACGATGTGACTATGGTTTGGAATGGAAGTGTTGGGCAAATGATCAGCCATTGGAATGGCTAAATATGATCATATGTGGACCTATGTATGACAAAACCCTAGTTGGTCCATGGTAACCACGAAATAGGTAAAGTTTACCTTGAAAACAGATGCTGACAGCAGCAGTGGTGTGGATTTGAAAAATCACAAAAATTTGTAGGAATGGAATTAAATAGTGAATAAATTATGTAATCGAACCTTGATGAATCTATTTTCATATGAAAGTAACGAAACAATCATATGAACAGTATATTAAGAGATATTAAAGTTCTCGTGAAACAGAGCCAGAACGGTTTCTGGATCTCCTGTTTCGACTTTGAAAATTTACCTTAAATTAACCAGAGATAATTAGGAGTCATACCATATATGTATAGATTCCTCTCTGAGTCTAGTTTCTATAGAAACAAACGGCATCAGTATTGGAGCCCTGTACAAGGAGATATCCAAGTCGTAATGCGCAAAGGTCAGGGTAGTCGATCCCTGTAACATGGGAGACTTTGACTAATAAACTGTACTAATTGGCCCGACCAAAAATTCTAGAAAAAAATATGTAGATGGGCATGTGAGTCTAGTTTCAGGGAAAAATCACGAAACTGATTTTCGAGTTGTGAAACTCAAGATATGATTTTTAGAGTGACTATTACGCAGATTGGCAGTGTCTGGAAAATTTTTAAAAGTCTGTTAACACCTTGTGTTCGACTCCGGTGACGGTCTCGGGTTCGGGGTGTTACATTAGTATCATCTGAATTTCACATATTAACATAAGCATAACTGGGCAGATGTGGAAAAAAGTTCTGATTCAACTTTCTATTAGTATAAAATCTAAAGGGATACTTGAAGAAGCTACAAAGCAACTCTAACATCAAATTAATTTTACTGGAAATCATATGTATATATATTTTACTTTTTGTATACTCGTGTAAAATAGATTTAATTATTTTATTTATTTCAATAAAATTAAGTAAATGTGTTTATTGGGAATAGAATTTCATTTTTCTTTTTTACTATGTAATGATTAGGAATGTGGGATATATATATGAATAGATTCAAAGTTTGTACACAGTTTAATAACAAAAAGTTACTTTTAACATTAACATAACATACTTTAAAAAATTACCCAAGTTACCTCAAAATCAACCCTGAATTGAAATAAAAATACCAAATTCAAAATATTTAAACATATAAATATATATGATTATCAATGTTTGATGAAAATATATTATCAGATCTGTTTGTTTTTAGCCTATTGTCTTAATGTCTGTCAATGAGTTTCTTCTTATAAACTTCTTTTGATTCTTAAGCTCAGATGTGAACGACTAAAACATTTGCTTCCCCCATTTTCTTTTTCCTATTATATATATTTTTTAACACTTAACTTAGGTTGGAAACTTCTCTTATCACATTACTTGTTAAGGCTAGAGGCCAAAGTTTACTTCTTGCTAATATCAACAATCTTTTACAACAAGATTTGATGTGCTGCAACAATCTGTTGACCAATATTTTCATGATTAGCTTTTGCAAACACTGCAGCTTGTAAACTTTTACTTATGTCTAAATATGGATGTCATTTCTATCCCTTTTTCTATATCTAGGAAAACTGACATGAAGTTTATTTTGACTGGATTATAAATATATGTAATGTAAAAACATTTGCAACAACTGCTGCATATTTTTGGGCTGAGAAGTTTATTTTGACTGAATTATATCGCAAAACTGACATGAAGTTTTACTAAGGATTACTCACATTATTCCTTATATCAATTTTCAATTTAGATGGTTGTAGTTTGAAGATGATCTATTTTGGTACAAATCAGTTGGATTTTTGTTGACATTTAATTTTTAAACTTTTTCAGGGTCATTCTTCTGTATCTGTTTCTGAGACGCAAGTAAGTTTTATTATTAATAAATTTTACATTTATGTTCTGTGTATTGAATCTAATTTGATAAATCAATGCATTCCAGGGAGCAATTGAAAAAATGATCAGCCATTCAGATTGATAATTTTTGTATCAGTTTGTTAGCATCCTTATCAAGTATCAAATGCCTATCTGTTACTTCTTGTACACTGCAGGTTGGTTATATAATTCCTTCTTTTTTGGGTTATTCTGTCAAGATTTACTTAGTATTTGAATTAATTTTGTACAAAAAAATTTTTTGACTGCTTTTAACCAATACCTAATTTTTTCTTCCCTATTTTTGTATTATGACGATTGTTAATAAATTTAATTATTACTATAATAATTATATGAAGTAATGTATATGAAGTAAAATTATATTGTATACTAAATATGGTACATATACTTTAATTCCTTGTGTTTTGACTTTTAGGATATAGTTCCATGTGTCTATATTAGTGAATTAATGTTGTATATGTAACACCCCAAACCCGGCCTAGACGTTATGACCGGATCTGATGCGCCACATCGAAGCGTTCAAAACATTCCGTATTACTTAGTTGGAAAACTTAGTTGGTGTTGCAAAAGACACTTTTAAAGTAGGTTAAAGTGAATGGAAGCTGTGCAACAGGTAGGAAACCAGGAAGAAGAGGAGGTGAGTCCGTCGGACTGCTTAAGTACCAAGCTCCCTTCGGATCCAATCCTAGACATGCACACCGCCATTGCCACACTCTAACATCTCGTATAATTTGAGAAAACCGTTTGGTTAGGTCCATCTTAAGAAAATGATTAAGGCTGAAAACGTTTGCTTAGCGGAAGTCTTACTCGTATTCGTGTTATTTTGAAATCACTTAATGTTTTTGAAAACGCGTCCTAGAGCTAACCTATTTCGTTAGTTATCATAGATCAGTTTTAACATGATAGAATTAAATAATAAAGAAACAACCCAAACCATAAAAATAATTAGCGGCCTTATTACAAAAAAAAACCCAAAACCATAAACGAAAATATGGAAAATCTAATTCACCAGAAGAAAACGAATTTGCAGAAAACGTGTGGCCACTCCGAATCCCACCCAGCTCCAAGTCCACCAACTAGGGCTCACCTACAAGGATGGAAGAAAAAGGGGTGAGTTTGGGAAAACTCAGTGTATACAGAAACCCATCCAAAGCCCAAATCAGCTCAAGCCCATTGGGCCTAAGCCCCATTCAGATAACAGTACACAGTGGACCAAAGCCCTTTTCATAACACAGTAGCAAGGCCTTAGCCCTTTTTAACATAACAGTGTGGCCCATAGGCCCAGTACAGTAACATAAGTAACAATAGTAGTAATGCATGCAAACCCATCTGGGGAGACTACTCAACCCACCAACCGCTACACTGCCCCGTACCAGCCCTACACTCCATGTGGGGAATATCTCAACCCACCCAGCCCTACACTCCACAGTTGCAGCAACGTTGCTCAAATATCAGTAAGTTAAGGCAAAGCCTCCAGTACGTGGATGAACCACTTTCAATACTTCCTCCATCAATACCCCAATCCCATGCAACAGATATTAATAAAGCATATCATGTACAATACAGTATTAATCAATCATGTAGTTTAGCTAATTTAAACCCTAGGGGTATTTTGGTAATTATGCTCTTTAGGGGTAATTTCGTACTTACGCAACTACACAAGCTATTTCAGTAATTTTTAGCCGTTTTATGCAATTTGGTTCCACCATCTAACTAACATGCTACTTTTCCCATCTTTTACCCATATTGGTCCGTAAGCCCATTGGGCCCAGTTTTGGCCCATCGAGGCTCTCTTTTTCCGAAGTACATTAAGACGTCACACAAACTTACTTACCACCTTGCGGTGCTAGATCTAACATTTACTCTACGTCTTGAGAGCGTTCGCATACTCACAAGCCCATGAAATGCCAGAAATTTTGGCATTTCGGCTTTTGCCGAATTGAACTAAGAAAGGGTGTTCGGTACAACCTGATTCGCGACGACTGCTACCGAGATCCCTTTCGATGTCCTACAATTGATTAGTATAGTTCTTATTTACAAACCGTAATCACTAAACCCAAAACTTGCTTAACCAAAGTCGAACCATGTTCCTAAAAAGCCTTTGAACCCTTACCTTTTTGCCAAAATCGATAGCTAGCTCCGAATCCGATTGTTCCAATGATTCACGCTTTTGATCCAACGCTTAAGAAGACTCTAATCACCGAAAGAAAACATCAGTTACAAACCCTTAAAGCCTTATGCTCAAATCGGCAGCCTCCCTAATTTTTAGGGATTTCGGCTTTTCCTAATATCGTAAAATAAGAACAGATCTGAGATGATAAGTACTTACCTTTCATTCCTACTTGATTTCCACGCAATCTGGTGCAGATTTATCCTTAGAACAATGGTAAAACCCGAATCTAAGGGTTGAAGAAGTTTCGGCTATAAGCCCCTAAACCAATGGTACTTTCGGCTTTTGGGTGGTGAAGGAGATGACGATATGAAGCTATGACCTTGAAGTAGAATTGCCGTCAGGTATCTAGGATTAAGAAAAGATAATCGTAGATTTAATAAAAACAAAAGAACATAGAAGGACCTGGCTTTGAAGAAATTGGCACAAGAAGTGATCACAGGATTTTGGCTTTTGCGACTTTGGCAAAGGTGCTGATGAATAGCAGGTTTGATGGACGGCTTTGGAGAAGGAAGTAGAGAAAGAAGAACAGGATAGGTGAAAGTTTCGGCTAGAGAGGAAAAAAGAGAAAAAGAAAACCCTTGTGGTGCCTGAACAGAAAGGAACGGCACCACTCAATACCCTAGGTGCCGAAATACTAACCTCATAACCCTTTGCCGATTTTTCCCCCTTCAATTCCCAAAATTCGGCCAACTCCTAAACTCTCTCCTAATCCCTTAAATCTCTCCCCTTATCACTCCTTAATCCAAGCGTTTGGACTAATCCAAACTCTCCTTTAGTAGAATCCACCTGGACTCCAACACTACCCCTCCTACACTTAAAAATAAATGCATCTATTTGTCAACACAGGGAATCGATCCCATGCCTCCCTCAAAGCTCCACACGCCACCTTTTTTGGAGCCTAGTGGCGTCACCCTGGCCACTTTACCAAGGCTCTTTTTGTGATGCAATTTGCCCATAACTCTATACAAGGACCATCTAGCCAGAACCCCTAACTCCTAAGTCCAAAAATTCAAAAATTCAACCAGGTTTTGGCCAACACATGGGCCTTCTATAAGCCCATTTACCTACTCAAAATATTAATTTCACATCTAAATACAAAATTTTAAAGTCTTTACAAAATATTGAAAACCGCGAATAAATCCGAAAATCAGGATGTTACAACTCTACCCTCCTTAAAGAAATTTCGACCTCGAAATTTTACCTTATTAGAACAGTTGAAGGTACTGTTGATGCATAGCCTCCTCAGTCTCCCAAGTAGCTTCTTCTTTGCCATGATTCCTCCAAAGTACTTTCACTAGTGGAACTGATTTCCTTCTCAACACCTTGACGTCATGATCAAGTATTTGCACAGGTTCCTTTTCGAAAGTTAAATCTGACTGTACCTCGATCTCTGCAACTGGTATGATATGAGTTGGGTCAAATCGATACCGCCTCAGCATGGATACATGAAAAACGTCGTGGATACGATGCAGTTCTGGTGGTAACTCTAGCTGATAAGCCACTGGTCCAACCCACTTAACAATTCGGTAAGGCCCAATAAACCGTAGGCTCAACTTACCCTTCTTACCAAATCTCAAAATTTTCTTCCAAGGGGAAACCTTCAAGAAAACCATATCCCCAACAGCGAACTCAATCTCTTTGCGCTTCAGATCCGCATACGACTTTTGTCTATCGAATGCCTCCTTTAACTGATCCCTTATCAGCTTAACCTTGCTTTCAGTGTCTGCCACCAATTCCGGTCCAAGCACTCGTCGTTCACCCAACTCTGTCCAACACGTCGGCGTACGACATCTTCGCCCATAAAGCACTTCATATGGTGCCATCTGAATACTTGCTTGATAGCTGATAATTGTAAGCAAACTCTGCCAATGGTAAGTAGTCCTCCCAACTTCCATGAAAATCAATGATACAACCTCTCAACATATCTTCCAGAACCTGAATAACCCTTCCTGACTGTCCATCTGTCTGTGGGTGAAAAGCAGTGCTAAAATCCAATCGTGTACCCAACGTTTCCTGCAACTTCCGCTAAAACCGAGATGTAAACCTAGGGTCTCGATCAGAAATTATCGACACTGGCACCCCATGCAGTCGCACTACCTCCGCCACATATAACTTGGCCAACTTTTGCAGTGAGTAGTCGGTACGAAAAGGTATGAAATGAGAAGATTTTGTTAACCTATCCACAACCACCCACACCGAATCTTTCTTGGTGGGTGTCAAAGGTAACCCACTCACAAAGTCCATTGTTACTCTTTCCCACTTCCATAGCGGAATTTTCACAGGTTGCAGTAATCCCGAAGGAAATTGGTGCTCAGCCTTAACCTGCTGGCACGTCAGACATTTCCCAACAAATTCAGTCACCTCTCGTTTTAATCCGGGCCACCAGTACACCTCTCGCAAGTCTCGATATAACTTATTCCCTCCAGGATGCATGGCACAGAGTCCACCTTGAGCCTCTTTTAGAATTAACTGCCTCAATTCAGGGTCCTTTGGAATACAAACCCTTCCACGAAAGCACAGAACTCCTTCACTGTTCAACCCAAAATCCTCGTTCTCACCACTCTTAACTTGCTGGAACCGAAGAGCTAATGGATCATCCTTCAACTGTTTTTCCTTAATCTCCTCAGTCCAAGTAGGCCTTACTTGCAGTTCTACCAACAAGCTTCCATCATCGTACAGACTTAATCGTGCGAACAAGGCTCTCAAATCAGTAACAACCCTTCGACTCAACGCATCCGCCACCACATTAGCCTTTCCTGGGTGGTACTCTATTGAACAGTCGTAGTCTTTAAGCAACTCCACCCATCTTCGTTGCCTAAGGTTCAACTCCTTCTGAGTCAACAAATACTTTAGGCTCTTATGATCTGTGTATATGATGCACTTTTCCCCATATAAGTAGCGTCTCCAAATTTTTAATGCAAAAATCACCGCTACTAGCTCCAAATCATGCGTAGGGTAATTCACCTCATGAGCCTTAAGCTATCGCGATGCATAAGCGACCACCTTGCCCTCTTGCATCAGTACGCAACCTAACCTCACATGCGACGCATCGCTGTATACAGTAAAGTCCTTCCCAGACACCGGTTGAATCAACACTGGCGCTTCGGTCAATACCTTTTTCAACCGATCAAAAGCTTTTTGCTGTTTCTCGGTCCAAACAAATGGTACTCTTTCCTTATGAGTTTTGTCAAGGGTGCCGCCATTACCGAGCAACCCTCCACAAACCTTCTGTAGTACCCTGCTAACCCTAGAAAACTCCGAATTTCTGATACTGACCTAGGTGGCTTGCATTCTAGAATTGCTTCAATTTTACGATGATCCACCTTAATCCTCTCGGCAGAGACCACATGCCCTAAGTAAGTACCTCCTCCAACCAGAATTCACACTTGCTGAATTTCACGTAGAGCTCCTTTTCCCTTAACACTTGTAGTACAATACGGAGATGCTCATCATGCTTCGCCTCCGTTTCAGAGTATACCAGGATATCGTCGATAAAGACGACTACGAACCGATCCAAGTAAGGTTGGAATACTCGGTTCATCAGATCCATAAAAGCTGCAGGTGCGTTCGTCAGCCCAAACGGCATGACCACAAACTCATAATGTCCATATCGAGTTCGAAATGCTGTTTTATGAATATCCCCTTCTTTTACCCTTAGCTGATGGTATCCAGAACGAAGATCGATTTTGGAGAATACCGAAGCTCCCCTCAGTTGATCGAACAGATCGTCAATCCTTGGTAGTGGATACTTATTCTTAATCGTCAGTTCGTTCAACTGGCGATAATTGATGCACATGTGCATCGTTCTGTCCTTTTTCTTCACAAACAAGACCGGTGCTCCCCAAGAAGACACACTAGGCCTAATGAAGCCTCTATCTAACAACTCTTGAATTTGAGCCTTCAGTTCCACTAACTCCTTCGGTGCCATCCTATAGGGTGCAATAGATACTGGAGCTGTTCCAGGCAACAAATTGATTCCAAACTCAACTTCCCGATTCGGAGGTAATCCAGGAAGCTCTTCCGGAAAAACATCCCAGAATTCCCTAACTGTTCTGATAGTCTCCACAGTCAGATCCTCAGTTTCAGCTTGGCTTACTAAAGCCAGATATGCCTCGCACCCCTTGCGCATCAGTTTCTCAGCCCTCAACGCCGATACTACATTGGATAAGTAATCCCTCCGTTCTCCAATAATCATTACCTCTTCATCATTGACAGTCCTTAACACCATCCTCTTAGCTGCACAATCCAAAGTTGCCTTATGCTTGGTCAACCAATCCATCCCTAGTATCAAATCGAATTCTTCAAGCGGTAACTCCATCAAATCCCCACAGAAAACCCCGCCTTGAATCTCCAAAGGCACCTCCTTGAAGAGTTTCTCTACCTTACCCGAATGACCTAAAGGACTTATCACAGACACCCCACATACAGTCTCCTCGAAGTGCATACCCAGTACCCCAAAAATGTTATATGCCACATATGAATGGGTTGATCCCACATCAATCAGAGCAGTATAAGGTGCACCATATATAAAAAACGTACCAGTTATGACATCAGGTGCGTCACCCTCCTCGCGGCGACGAGCAGCATACACCAAAGCTGGCTGACGAGCATCCGCGTTACCAATACCCCTGCCAGGTGCCCCACGTCCACAGCCATTACCACCGCGACCTTGTCCACGACCTCTTGGCAGCGGCAGTCCATCCCTCACAGGTTGAGCCGGTCGCACAGCCCCTTGTTCGGCCCCCTGAGCCTGAGTGGCCCTCCTAGGACAATCCTTAATCCTATGCTCCTTAGACCCACAACGAAGACAAGCCCCAAAATGCTTCCAGCACTCTCCTTGATGCGTTCTGCCGCAATCCCCACAAGCTTACGGTCTACCTGTGTTCACCGGAACTGCTCGAACCGGTTCCTCCATCCTAGCTCTCTTAGCATTTCGATTTGCAGCACCCACTGGTCCAGCATCCCTCCTGAACAGATTTTGATCCCTATCACGATTCTTCCATTCAGTTTGTTTCACCTCCTCGGCTATCTTAGCCTTCTTCACCAGTGCAACGAAATCTCGCTCTCTCTGCGGAGCTATGAGCACCCTTAACTCATCTCTGAGACCATCCTCAAAACGAACGCTGCGCTCGTATTCGGTGGAAACGATGCCATTAGCATACCGACTCAATCGTAGAAACTCCGCCTCATATTCAGCAATGGTCTTATTTCCCTGAGTCAGATTCAAGAACTCCTTTCTGCGTGCATCCACATAGCTAGCTCCAACATATTTTGCCTTAAAGGCCTGTTTGAACAGCTCCCATGTTACCCTCTCAACTGGGGTACCCTCTCTCACAGTAATCCACCACTGATACGCTTCATCCCGCAGCAACGACACCGCCCCTTTCAACTTCTGTTCTACTGAGCAGTCCAGGTCATCCATGATCCGCTCTGTGGCTTCCAACCAGTACTCAGCCACATTTGGGGCCACTCCAGATACGCCCCTAAAAATCTCAGCTCTGTTGGCCCGAAGTCGTTCAGAAATGGACCCCCTATTCATGGGCCCGATGTTAGCTCCGGCCACCCTTTCCAAAACCCACAACATGGCCTGAGACAAAGCGTCATCCCCTGCGGCCCGGTCATACGACCCATTTTCATTAACCAGTGGTGGACGTACCTCACCAGCTGGCATGTGTTCAGATAACGCAGATCCAGCTTGAGTGCTACCTCGGCCTCGACCACGGCCTCTTCCCCGAGTAACCCTTGTACTCATAACGATTTATCTGTTTACGAATTTTATGACATTAGTTTACTGGTTCCACTGTTTATTACAGAATGTCTTATGAACAGATAGAGTTTCAGAGTTATTTTCGCGCAATCACAATTTAGCTACGGTCCCAGTTTTGTAGCCCTAATACTACATTATCAATAGCACTATCTCTAAGGCTCAGTACTATCTACAGTACTATTTCCAGTCCAGTTCCAAATAAATATTTAAAGCAGAAAAAGAACACTTATAGACTTGGTGCCGGGGATTCAGTGTGCCACTTCTTTATCAGTCCATAAAAAAACCCATGTTTTTGTTTACCGAAAATAAAAAGATTTCATTTTAAAACACCTTTATTTTAAAAATATTGATTTAACCCTGTTTAACAATAGAAAAACTTGAACATTCTTTGAAAAACTTACCATTTCCAAAAATACCCTTCTTAGGCCTAAGTTTTTTTTGAAAAGATTTTCGGACCCGATCCACAGCCGAGTTGTTGCAACCAGGCTCTGATACCCCTAAATGTAACATCCCAAACTCAGCCTAGACGTTATGACCGGATCTGATGCGCCACATCGAAGCGTTCAAAACATTCCTTATTACTTAGTTGGAAAACTTAGTTGGTGTTGCAAAAGACACTTTTAAAAGTAGGTTAAAGTGAATGGAAGCTGTGCACCAGGTAGGAAACCAGGAAGAAGAGGAGGTGAGTCCGTCGGACTGCTTAAGTACCAAGCTCCCTTCGGATCCAATCCTAGACATGCACACCACCATTGCCACACTCTAACATCTCGTATAATTTTGAGAAAACCGTTTGGTTAGGTCCATCTTAAGAAAATGATTAAGGTTGAAAACGTTTGCTTAGCGGAAGTCTTACTCGTATTCGTGTTATTTTGAAATCACTTAATGTTTTTGAAAACGCGTCCTAGAGCTAATCTATTTCGTTAGTTATCATAGATCAGTTTTAACATAATAGAATTAAATAATAAAGAAACAACCCAAACCATAAAAATAATTAGCGGCCTTACTACAAAAAAAAACCCAAAACCATAAACGAAAATATGGAAAATCTAATTCACCAGAAGAAAACGAATTTGCAAAAAACGTGTGGCCACTCCGAATCCCACCCAGCTCCAAGTCCACCAACTAGGGCTCACCTGCAAGGATGGAAGAAAAAGAGGTGAGTTTGGGAAAACTCAGTGTATACAGAAACCCATCCAAAGCCCAAATCAGCTCAAGCCCATTGGGCCTAAGCCCCATTCAGATAACAGTACACAGTGGACCAAAGCCCTTTTCATAACACAGTAGCAAGGCCTTAGCCCTTTTTAACATAACAGTGTGGCCCATAGGCCCAGTACAGTAACATAAGTAACAATAGTAGTAATGCATGCAAACCCATCTGGGGAGACTACTCAACCCACCAACCGCTACACTGCCCCGTACCAGCCCTACACTCCATGTGGGGAATATCTCAACCCACCCAGCCCTACACTCCACAGTTGCAGCAACGCTGCTCAAATATCAGTAAGTTGAGGCAAAGCCTCCAGTACGTGGATGAACCACTTTCAATACTTCCTCCATCAATACCCCAATCCCATGCAACAGATATTAATAAAGCATATCATGTACAATACAGTATTAATCAATCATGTAGTTTAGCTAATTTAAACCCTAGGGGTATTTCGGTAATTATGCTCTTTAGGGGTAATTTCGTACTTACGCAACTACACAAGCTATTTCAGTAATTTTTAGCCGTTTTATGCAATTTGGTTCCACCATCTAACTAACATGCTACTTTTCCCATCTCTTACCCATATTGGTCCGTAAGCCCATTGGGCACAGTTTTGGCCCATCGAGGCCCTCTTTTTCCGAAGTACGTTAAGATGTCACACAAACTTACTTACACCTTGCGGTGCTAGATCTAACATTTACTCTACGTCTTGAGAGCATTCGCATACTCACAAGCCCATGAAATGCCATAAATTTCGGCATTTCGGCTTTTGCCGAATTAAACTAAGAAAGGGTGTTCGGTACACACCTGATTCGCGAGGACTGCTACCGAGATCCCTTTCGATGTCCTACAATTGATTAGTACAGTTCTTATTTACAAACCGTAATCACTAAACCCAAAACTTGCTCAACCAAAGTCGAACCATGTTCCTAAAAAGCCTTTGAACCCTTACCTTTTTGCCAAAATCGATAGCTAGCTCCGAATCCGATTGTCCCAATGATTCACGCTTTTGATCCAACACTTAAGAAGACTCTAATCACCGAAAGAAAACATCAGTTACAAACCCTTAAAGCCTTATGCTCAAATCGACAGCCTCCCTAATTTTTAAGGATTTCGGCTTTTCCTAACATCGTAAAATAAGAACAGATCTGAGATGATAAGTACTTACCCCTCACTCCTACTTGATTTCCATGCAATCCAGTGCAGATTTATCCTTAGAACAATGGTAATACCCGAATCCTAGGGTTGAAGAAGTTTCGGCTATAAGCCCCTAAACCAATGGTACTTTCGGCTTTTGGGTGGTGAAGGAGATGACGATATGAGGCTATGACCTTGAAGTAGAATTGCCATTAGGTATCTAGGATTAAGAAAAGATAATCGTAGATTTAATAAAAACAAAAGAACATAGAAGGACCTGGCTTTGAAGAAATCGGCACAAGCAGTGATCACAGGATTTCGGCTTTTGCGACTTCGGCAAAGGTGCTGATGAATAGCAGGTTTGATGGATGGCTTTGGAGAAGGAAGTAGAGAAAAAAGAATAGGATAGCTGAAAGTTTCGGCTAGAGAGGAAAAGAGAGAAAAAGAAAACCCTTGTGGTGCCTGAGCAGAAAGGAACGGCACCACTCAATACCCTAGGTGCCGAAATACTAACCTCATAACCCTCTGCCGATTTTTCCCCCTTCAATTCCCAAAATTCGGCCAACTCCTAACCTCTCTCCTAATCCCTTAAATCTCTCCCCTTATCACTCCTTAATCCAAGCGTTTGGACTGATCCAAACTCTCCTTTAGCAGAATCCACCTGGACTCCAACACTACCCCTCCTGCACTTAAAAATAAATGCATCTATTTGTCAACACAGGGAATCGATCCCATGCCTCCCTCAAAGCTCCACACGCCACCTTTTTTGGAGCCTAGTGGCGTCACCCTGGCCACTTTACCAAGGCTCTTTTACTAATGCAATTTGCCCATAACTCTATACAATGACCATCTAGCTAGAACCCCTAACTCCTAAATCCAAAAATTAAAAAATTCAACCAGGTTTTGGCCAACACATGGGCCTTCTATAAGCCCATTTACCTACTCAAAATATTAATTTCACATCCAAATACAAAATTTTAAAGTCTTTACAAAATATTGAAAACCGCAAATAAATCCGAAAATCAGGATGTTACAGTATATGTTTCAGTTACTGCTTCCTGCTCCTCCTGCAACTATTGGTTCAACTGAAGCTGCCATCTAATCTTCGAATTAATATTTGGTACTGATATAGATAAAGTTTTCATATTTGCTTAAACTGAAATATATTTGGTGCTACTCTTATAATCTTACATGTGTCTGTATTAGTGAATTAATGTTGTATGTATTTCAGTTACTGCTTCCTGCTCCTCCTGCAACTATTGGTTCAACTGAAGCTGCCATTTAATCTTCGAATTAATATTTGGTACTGATATAGATAAAGTTTTTATATTTGCTTAAACTGAAATATATTTGGTGCTACTCTTATAATCTTACATCTGTTCTAGGTACTATCGAGCACCTGAATTAATATTTGGTGCAACTAAATACACCACAGCCATTGACATTTGTTCTAGGTACGTATAGGTTTTGTTGCTAAATTTTTTTTCCTTATTTCTATGCATTTTCACTTTAAATTACTTAACAAATATTACTTTTTTGACTCCAGCCTCTGTTTGCTGGTGAGAGTGGAGTAGACCAGGTACATTTTATTAAGGTACGTTTTATTTCAAAATTCTAATCAATAATAGTTTTATCATGATGATTTTGGAAAAATTAATATTTTGGGGTTGCGATTTTGTAAAGATTTAATTGCTGGTTCTGTTTGGAGCAGAACTATTTTGTTACCAAACTAATTTTAAATATTTGGTTCAACTTAATTATTATTTGATTCAGCTTAAGTATGAATAAGTATGAATTAATTTTATTACCGTGTAGCTTGCTTGTCCATTAAAATTACAACAATGGATGACCTTCTCTCCAACCTTATTTTAAATATTTTAAAGATTCAAAGTATATAGGCTGGAAACCTGACGGGTTGCCTTATATCGAGCTGCAAGATATAATGGATCCTCCCTAGGTGTAATAACGCCACGTATGATGAATCTTAAAAAATTCAAAAAGACTTGAAAAAAGTTCTATCGAGCTCATTTACTATTGAATATTTATTTCCAATTTACTTATAAAAATTAAACTACGATTCTTTTTTTATATTATTATATTCAAATTACTATTTTTTTGCATTAATAATGTTTGATTTTAATATTTAATATTTTTAAATGTCTTTAAAAGTTATAACTAATTTTTATCAAAATTACAACAATGGCTGACCTTCTCTCCAACCTTATTTTAAATATTTTAAAGATTCAAAGTATATTGGCTGGAAACCTGACGGGTTGCCTTATATCGAGCTGCAAGATATAATGGATCCTCCCTAGGTGTAACAACGCCACGTATGATGAATCTTAAAAAATTCAAAAAGACTTGAAAAAAGTTCTATCGAGCTCATTTACTATTGAATATTTATTTCCAATTTACTTATAAAAATTAAACTACGATTCTTTTTTATATTATTATATTCAAATTACTATTTTTCGCATTAATAATGTTTGATTTTAATATTTAATATTTTTAAATGTCTTTAAAAGTTATAACTAATTTTTATCAAAATTACAACAATGGCTGACCTTCTCTCCAACCTTATTTTAAATATTTTAAAGATTCAAAGTGTATAGGCTGGAAACCTGACGGGTTGACTTATATCGAGCTGCAAGATATAATGGATCCTCCCTAGGTGTAACAACGCCGCGTATGATGAATCTTAAAAAATTCTTCATTTTATCACAAATATTATCGTCCGTTTTACCATTTAAGTTAAACTTTTTATTCAAACAAAATCATAGCTTTTAAGCTAAATACAGATGTCCACACAGTGCTTTAATATGTACTTAAGAAAAGATGACTTGTAAAACATAAATTAAATTAAGTGTGGACTATTTTAACTGCACATGTGATTTGTCAAATAAAAACGAACGACACGTATATTACTTAATTAAAATAATTTTTATAAATATTATTTAATTAAATATTATTTAATCCCGCTACTTACCTGTAGATACTTGATACTTGATATGTATTATCCATGTGATTTTCCACATCGTGAAATAAAAAACTTACATAATACATAAATATATTTGATATCATAATTTATTTAACTTACAAAACATACATAACTTATATAACTTAGATAAATATATAACTTACATAACTTACATAATACTTAAATATATTTTATATCATAATTTACATAACTTACATAACTTATATAACTTAGATAAATATATAATTTACATAAATATATATCATATCATAACTTACATAACTTACATAATACTTAAATATATATCATATCATACATAACTAGTTTACGAAATTTACTTAACTTACATAATACATAAATCTATAGTTGAAAATCTCGCAACTTGCCTGAATTAGTTTATACCCATTAGAGACTTGATATTTAGTATAATGATATGATTTAAATCAATTGAGAACATTTAAGTAACTGTAATATGTTGTGAACTTTAGATTTCAAGAACTACAAAATGGATAGGAGTTGGATGAAATTGTCAAGGGTAAGCAATGCCTATCAAAATGGAGTACAAACTTTTCTAAATTTTGCATTTCAAAATGCAAGCCAAGAGAATATGATTCTTTGCCCGTGTAAGAAGTGTGGCAACATCTACTGGCATTTTCGTGAAGTTGTCTACGAACATCTAATTGTTGATGGCTTTATTCGGGGGTATAAAAAATGGATTTTCCATGGAGAGTGTACATCTAGTGGAACTTCTTCAACGATTAATCCGACTTATCCTGATACTGATTACCATCAGTATGTTAGACAAGATGACATGGAAGATATGTTGCGGGATGCATTTAATATGCGTAGTCATGGTGAGCAATCGTTTCCACCTGACTTTATTATATCTGAGGATTGTAATATTACTGGAAATGTTTTTTGCGAAACGGGAACAAGTGCACCTAATGAGGAGCCAAATGAAGAAGCGGCTAAGTTCTACAATTTACTTAATGAAATGAATGAAGAACTTTACGAGGGATCAAAATATTCGAAATTGTCCTTCTGCATTCGTCTATTTCACTTAAAATGTTTGGGAGGGTGGACCGGAAACTCTTTTACAATGCTGCTAGAGTTTCTAAGAGAGATGTTTTCGTTTGCAAAAATAACCCAGTCTTGTCAAGATATGAAGAGACTAATAAAAGATTTGGGCCTTGGGTACGATAAAATTCATAGTTGCCCAAATAACTGCATGTTGTACTGGGGTGATCAGAAAAACCAACAATCTTGTCATGTTTGCGGTAAGTCTCGTTGGATGAATAGTAATACAGAAGATATGAATACGGATGAAGGTGGGGCACAGTTAAGAAAGAAGCCAGTCAAGGTCTTGCGATATTTTCCCCTGATACCAAGACTTCAAAGGCTTTTCATGTCCTTAAAGATAGCCGAATCTATGAGGTGGCATAATGATCAATGGACCGATGATGGATTATTAAGACATCCTGCGGATTCTTTAGCTTGGAAATCATTTGACAGTAAATTTCCAAGCTTTGCAAGCGATCCTCGGAATGTGAGGCTTGGGCTAGTAGCTGATGGCTTTAATCCATTTAAAATCATGAGTACTTCGTACAGTACTTGGCCTGTAGTGCTTGTTCTTTACAATTTGCCTCCATGGATTTGCATGAAGCAATCTTCATTTATTTTATCAATGATTATCGCTGGAGAGAAAGGTCTCGGAAATGATATTGACATCTATTTGCAGCCACTTATTGAAGAGTTAAAACAATTATGGTCGCGTGTTGAGACATATGATGTATTGAGAACGGAGAACTTTAATTTACGTGCAGCTTTATTGTGGACAATTAATGATTTCCCGGCTTATGCTAATTTATCGGGTTGGAGTACTAAAGGACGTTATGCCTGTCCTTGTTGTGCTGCGCAAACTTGTTCGAAGTGGTTGTATAATGGGAAGAAGTTCTCTTACATGGGTCATCGTCGGTGGTTAGATGAAAATCATAAATTTAGATTTCAGAGGACTCTATTTGACGGTACTGAAGAGTACAGAGGAGCTCCTGAGCAGACCGTTGGATCTGAAATCTTGTTTATGTTAAAAGATATCAACTTTAGTTACGGGAAGATGAATCAACCACCTATCACGCAAACAAGGAGAAGATCGAGGGATGAATCTGATGATGAATCTGACGAAGAGGATGATCCTAATGAGGCGGAGTTGTGGAAGAAAAGGAGTATTTTTTTTGAGTTGCCTTATTGGGAGCACAACATTTTACGCCACAATCTTGATGTCATGCATATTGAGAAGAATGTCTGCGAGAACATAATTGGGACAATTTTAAATGTTGATGGGAAATCAAAAGACAATCTTCAGAGCCGACTTGATTTAGTTGACATGAGAATCCGGCGTGATCTTCATCCTCAAGTACTGCCGAATGGGAAATATCGGTTGCCGCCTTCTATTTTTTCAATGTCAAAGAAAGAGAAAGAAGTTTTCTGCATGGTGTTGAAGGATATAAAGGTCCCAGATGCGTATGCGTCAAATATATCTCGATGTGTGAGTTTCAAAGACCGAAGATTATATTCATTAAAATCACATGATTACCACATACATCTTGATGCAAGATTTACTCCCAATTGCTTTACGGTGCTGTATGTCAAAAAATGTAGCGTCCTGTATAATTGAACTATCCAATATAATGAAAGCTATTTGTGGCAAAGTTTTGAATGTCGAAGAACTTGAGAAAGTACAGGATCGAGGCTTTGACTTTATGCAATTTAGAGAAGATCTTTCCACCTTCCTTCTTCACTATTATGGTGCACTTGGTAATCCATCTCCCTCACGAAGCAATCCTTGGTGGACCGGTTTTTTATCGATGGATGTATCCTATAGAAAGGTGCTAATTTATTTCTCAAGTATTCATTCATTCACCTCTATACATTTAGTTACAGCTTTTGATAAATATTGTATATCGTGTTTAGGTTCCTAAGCAAATTGAAGTCATATTGTCGCAATAAGCGTTATCCAGAAGGATCAATTGCTGAAGGCTACTTGGCAGAAGAGTGCATGACCTTCTGTTCTAGATATTTAGAAGATGCTGAAACACGATTGAATAGACCAAGTAGAAATGCTGGGCTCAATGATCATGACTTGGCCGAAACTTATTTATTTCAAAGTTATGGAGAACCAATTGGCAAAGTTGAAATTGTAGAATTAGATGATATATCGTGGATACAGGCACATTGATATGTACTTTTTCACCACGATTCAATTGAACCGTTGCGCAAGTAAGTTATAAAATTGTCTTACATATTCGTCGTTTTGATTTGTTTATCTTCTAACCAATTAAACTTGTTTTTAATATAGTGAGTACAAACAAATTTTGAGATCTCGTGCACGCTCTCGAAGATTACAACATCGAGAGATTAATAAGTTATTCACAGAATCTTTTCATGAATGGTTAAGTCAAACGGTATGTAACTAAAGTTAATAAGTTACATATAATCGCGAAATTTAGTTAATCAAATAAGAATGTTTTTACATAATACATTTATAATTATTTTAATTACTTTCGATTCAGTAGGTTTGGAGTGGGAAGGACGTCAATGACGAAATTAAATGGCTTTCCCAAGGTCTGAACAGAGTAATAAAAAGATATAGTGCCTTCCTCATCAATGGATACAGATTTCATACAAAGTATCGCGAGAGAATGAGGAGAACTCGAAATTGTGGAGTTGTTGTTAATTCTTCAATTACAAGTTATGCTAGTGCTAGGGATAGTAATCCGGTTGAGGGTAATGTGGAGTATTACGGACTTCTTACCGACATTATTGAGTTGGATTACTATGGCAGATGGAAAGTTATCTTATTTCGGTGTGATTGGTCTGATGTTAATACTGCTCGAGGAATTAAAAAAGATCAATTTGGTTTTACAATGGTGAATTTCTCTCGCTTGATTCACAATGGACAACAATTGATGGACGAGCCATATGTATTTTCCTCTCAAGTGAAACAAGTTTTTTATTCGAAAGATCCAACTGATGAGGGTTGGTATGTTGTACTCCGGAACACCCCTAGAGACTTGTTTGACATGGGTAATGGAAGTAGAGATGACATTGTCGAAAGATCAGAAACATTACCTTTTCCAGAACAAAACTTAGATGAAAATATCCCTAGTACTAGTACACAATATCAATGGGTTCGAGATGATGTGAATGAAGATATTTACGAATAATGATGTAGTAAGATTTTACGTTTTTTTAATTATATGTAATATTATAATTTTAATCTTGGTCATGTTATATAATTTGACTATTTTATATGTACTATTATTGTTGTAATTTGTTACTAAAACTTTAACTATTTTATGTGTATTGCAGGAAAAATGCGTAGAAGAAGATTACGTGGTTTAAGTAATGTCCAAAATACTCCAAATTCGGAAAAAGGAAATAGTGAACAGCAGACAGTTGTTGGATCTTCGAATGTGCCAGAGACACTTGACGAGCCTGAAGAATTTCAAAGTAATGTTAAGTTTATTTTACATGTGTTGACTTTTATTATTAATTTATTTGTAAATTTTAATATAATAATAGTATATCATTTTTCAGCTGAAAATGGTGGGACGCGCAGAGCTCGAGGACGAACACTGCTTAGTGATTTATACGACTTAGATCCTGCCGACCGTGTCAAAGTAAGTAGAAATGCTTATGGCCAGCCTGTTGGATCTGAAGCTCGACTTTTAGCAGGCTATATTGGCATTTTAGCACGAAATGCCAATATGTTTCCCATCAACTACGAATCATGGTATCACATGCCTGATAGCAACAAAAATCAGGCTCTCGCTAATATTAAGGTAACAAAATGTGAATGTAATTAATAATATTTTGGTTTAAGTTTCATTCATATTTACATTCTAAACTTGTGTTTTTTTAGGATAGATTTGCTTTAGAGGTCTCCGACGATTATATCAAGAAGACATTGGGTAAAAAATGGAGAGACAATAAAAGCATTTTAAAAAAACAATATTTTAAGAAAGACATAAGCCTCGAGGAAAAATTGAGAAATGTCCCGCCGGGAATGCTGAGGTACCAATGGGAAGATGCGGTTAGATTCTGGAATTCAAAGAAAAGAGAGGTATTACGTATTTTCAAACTCTTATATATAGTGTTTACTATATACGTAATAATAATTTCATTATGTAGGACCGTGAGCGAGTTGGAATAAGCAGCAGGCAAAAACAAAAATTCACGCACACGGCAGGGTCGAGAAGTTTTGCTTCTGTAGCTGAGGCCGAGGTATTAAAATTTTATTAATTCTTTCAAATATTAATAACTTTCTAATATTAAATAATATTTTTACTACTATATTGTAGGAAGTCAAATCTGGACAAAAAGTTGGGCGCCTTCAGCTTTTTGAGATTACGTATAGGAAAAAAGATGGATCTCCTATGACATCCGAAGCTGGAGAAATTATGGTATATTTACTTAATAATATTTGATTTATTCTAAATATTTATAATGTTTAATTATAATTGTTTAATTCAATTCATCATTAGTAGTTTTAAATAATGTTATGTTGCATTCCTTTTTATTATATATTTCGTTTCTAACTTTTTAATTGATTTTTTAGGAGAAACTAAAGGATAAGAAGGCGGAATATGAAGCGGCTACTTCGACTATAGTTCTGTTAATCTTGAGAACATTGATAACAGAATTATCACTAAAGTTTTGGGTCCTGAAAGGTACGGTCGGGTTCGATTTCAAGGATCTGGTGTTACCCCGACCCAATATTTTGGACCCGGCTCCCAGTAATACATGCCTTCCGGAAGTCAAGCTAAAGCTGAAGTTCAGAGGTTAAGAGATCAGATAGCTCAGATGCAAGTGAACACAGTTGAGCAAATTGCCGAGGTTCAACGAAAATATGAAGAACTCCAGCAACAACTTAGAGCGGAAGCAGCAGAGAGGGAGGCAGCGGCAGTAGCGAGGGAGGCAGAGCATAGGAAAAAGTACGATGACCTCCAGCTACAGCTTCAGCAGATGATGCAGATGTTTCAACAGTCGCAAAAGCCGCCATCTTAGACATTAGTTTTCTCGTTGTAAGAATATTTTTAACTTTGTCACGTTTAACATTATTCTAAGAATATTTTAAATCATACTTTATTAATGACATCATATATCTTTTGTTAATTTTGAAGTATTATTTAGAATTAATATTTTTGGTTGTATTTTTTTATGCTAAATTTGGTATTTTGGCTGCATTTTATGCTATATTTGTTGTATTTGGTTGGATTTTAATGCAGGAAGGGCTGAATATTGGTGGAAAAAATGTATTGCAAATCTGCCAAAATTAGGGAAAAACGCCGCTAAAGGCCACGACTTTTAGCGGCGCTTTCTCTTCAAACGCCGCTAAAGGCCACGAATTTTAGCGGCGCTTTTTCTTCAAACGCCGCTAAAGGCCACGACTTTTAGCGGCGCTTTTTATTCAAACGCCGCTAAAGGCCACGACTTTTAGCGGCACTTTTTTTAATAAATGCCACCAGTTTTTGCGGCGCCGCCTATAGCGGCATTTTCAAAAGTGCCGCAAAAGGTTTTAGTGGCGCTTAGAAGCGCCGCTAAAGGCTAAAAAAAGTGCCACTAAAAATCTGTTTTGCTGTAGTGCACAGATATCATATAACATCATTTCATAAGCAATCATCTCTTAAGATGGTTTACGAGACCTAAAATGTACTTTTAAGAAAGGTCTGGACTAAAACGAACACATTCAAAATTTTCAAAACTTAACAAAATCTTTCAAAACTGTTAAGGTCACACGCCCGTGTGACTAAGACGTGTGGCACACATGGGCACCAGACACGCCCATATGATCCAATCATGCAAAAAAGTGGTCTTATACTGACTTTTTCACACGGCCAATAGACACGGCCGTGTGCCATGGCTGTGTGGTACTTAGCTAGCTACTGACTTAAGCCTACGGCCATATGACACGCTCGTGTGTCTTAACCATGTGGCATAATGCAGGCTTGGTTTAAGCCAACTTGTCACCCCTTTATGAGTCTATCCTACTAGCAATGTTAAACAACATTCATACAATAATTTTCAGCCAATTCCATGCTCAAAACATGCCTCATTACAACTAAATCAACATCATTCAATAACCCATTCAAAACCATATCAAAACTTAATGCATTCATACCATTTGCTAGCCAACTCTCATGGCCTAACATATATTTACAAATCAAAACTTAATACATAGACCTTCTAGCCTATACATGCCATACTTTAAAATATTTTCACTTTCAAAAAGTACCAAAATGAGTTCGATAGTGTGGTGACGATCCTCGACTATCCCCGAGCCTTCAGTAGCTACGATAACTGTAAAATAGGTAGAAATCACACAGAGTAAGCTACAAAGAGCTTAGTAAGCCAAATACAATTGGTCTAACTACTAAAGCATAGAAGTACAATTCAACCATAAAGATTTATAGCCATTTCATAGAATAATTCATAAGCTTAACCGTGATCCTTTATTTGCATTTATGTCATGCTTCATTTCCAAATTCCATACATATTTCACAGAGATAGAATCTTTCATATTCAGAATTTAGTACAATTCATACATACCTGCATAAGTTATACATTTCATATGCTCATTCTCATATTTTGTACTCTATCATCAGACGGTTCAGTAACGATACAGATACTCGTAAACAAGTACAACGCCGACGTCCCGGACGTGGTCTTACATGCAATTCAATATCGATGCCTCTATCCCAGACAGGGTCTTACACGAAATCAGATACGATGCCGATGTCCCAGATATGGTCTTATACGTAAATCTCAATCGAGGCTTGTGTCCCAGACACGGTCTTACATGATATCTCAAATATATGTCAATATTCCTTTAGAAGTATACAGAGCTTTTAGGATACTAACAAATTATCAGACTTTACTCAAAAGATATTCATTAGGATCTCAAGGCCATCCAATACAGATTACAATTTATATATGTGGAAATTAGTAAATTTAACATGTAATTGTAATTTGACTTACCTCGTACGGATTTCAGACAGACACGAGTCGACTATTCAACTACTTTGGACTTCCCTCGATCTGAGTCCGATTTTCTTTGTTCTTGATCTAATACAATGCAAATTCCACCATTCAATTATTCATTTCATTCAATTCATTCAATTTAATCCATATACACACATTTAAGGCACTTTGCATTTTAGCCCTTACATTTTCACACTTTGACAATTTTGTCCATTTTCCACAAAATCACAAATATGCAAAATTCACCAAGACTTTAGCTTAGCCAAATATACATGGCTTCCATACAAGTCCAAATAACACATTTAATTCACAATTTAGTCCCTCAAAACTCATTTTTACAATTTAGCCCAAATAGCTCATTTCATCAAAAATTCAAGAACAAAACACGATAATCTCACATATATCTTTCATAATCCATATAAGAACACTACAAAGCTCATATAATCATCAATGGCACATTTTATAATCTTCAACAAAAATAGAAATTTAGACATGGGTTTTGAAGAACACAAAGCAACGATCACCGAAACGTAGAAATTATCAAAAACCTAGCAAAATAAGTTGACCTATTAAGACATACACTAGCCGAACATCAAGGTGCTTCAATGGCTTCTTCTTTCTCTAATTTTCGGCTGAACAAGGTGAAAATGCATGGCCATTTTATGTTTATTTTATTTTATTACACATTATAAGCTTACCAACTTTACCCTTATTATTTACATGTAAAAATTCACCTACTAATGTCTATATTTGTCCACCATTAAAACAAATGGTAAATTTGACATGCGAGGACCTTTATTTTAAAATCCAAGCCAATTAGGTGCTTTAACATTTGGCACTCAACTTTTACACTTTACGCGATTTAATCTTTTTTCATAATTAAGCATAGAAACAGACAAATTTAATCACAGAAATTTCAAAGACATAAATTCACATATCACAGACACAGAAAATAATATTAAAATATTTTTCAACCTTGGATTTGTGGTCTCGAAACCCTTATTTCGACTAGGGTCAAAACTAGACTGTTACAATTCTCCCCCCTTAGGGATTTTCGTCCCCAAAAATCTTACCATTAAATAGATTTGGATATTGTTGTTTCATAGCATCTTCAGACTCCCACGTGGCCTCTTCAACACCGTGTTGATACCACATCACTTTAACCAATGGAATTTTCTTGTTTCGCAACTCTTTAACCTCACGAGCTAAAATACGAATCGATTTTCTTCGTAAGTCATATCAAACTGAATTTCAATCTCAGACGGTGAAATTACATGTGAAGGATCAGATCTGTATCGTCGAAGCATTGATACATGAAACACATTATGAATCTTTTCTAACTCAAAGTGTAGCCTCAATCTATAAGCAACCGGCCCAAATCGTTCTATGATTTCATACGGTCCGATGGACCTTGGACTCAACTTGCCCTTTTTACCGAATCGAAACAGTTTCTTCCACGGAGATAATTTCAGAAACACTTTATCACCAATATCAAATTCGATATCTTTTATTTTTAAATCTTCATATGATTTCTGACGATCGCAGGAAGCTTTCAGACTATCTCGAATTACTTTGATCTTCTATTCAGTTTCTTTTATTAGATCAATACTGTAAATCTTATTCTCACTGAGTTCAGTCCAGTATAACGAAGTTCTACACTTTCTACCAAATAAGGCTTCGTACGGTGCCATTTTAATGCTCGATTGAAAGCTATTATTATAAGCGAATTCAATCAAAGGTAGATATTGTTCCCACGCACCTTCAAAATCAAGAATGCAACATCTCAACATATTATAGATTATCTGAATAATCCGTTCAGATTGACCATCTGCTTGCGGATGAAAAGTAGTGCTAAACTACAATTTAGTACCCAGAGCATCATGCAATTTCTTCAAAAATCGCGATGTGAATCCTGGGTCTCTATCTGACACAATCGACAATGGTATACCATGCAATCTCACAATATCAGAAATATAAAGCTCAGATAACTTATCAAGTGAGAAATCTGATCGTACAGGAATAAAATGGGCTGACTTCGTCAATTTGTCAACTACAACCCAAATCGAATCTTTCTTTCTCGGAGACAGGGGCAAACCCGAAATAAAATCCATGGTCACTCAATCTCATTTCCACTCTGGAATCATAATCGGTTGTAGTAACCCAGATGGTACCTGATCTTCAGCTTTAACTTGCTGACAAATTAAACACTTTGAAACAAAATCAGAGATATCTTTTTTCATTCCAGACCACCAATAATGCTGCTTCAGATCATTATACATTTTCGTACTACCTGGATGTACAGATAAACGACTACTGTGAGCTTCACTCAAAATCATTTGAATTAACTCTGGATTTTTCAGAACACAAATTCTATTTCTGAATCTCAAACAATCATCTTTATCAACTCTGAATTCTGAACCAGTCTCTACATCACACTGAGTTCGTTTAGCCAAGATCTCATTATCAATCTTCTGAGCTTCGAAAATCTGCTGTAAAAACAAGGGTCTTGATTTTAATTCAGCTAAAACTGAACTATCATTAGACAGAACTAAATGAGCATTCATTGCGCACAAAGCAAATAATGATTTCTAACTTAAGGCATCAGCACTAACATTTGCTTTTCCCAGATGATAATCAATCACAAGTTCGTAATCTTTTAACAGTTCTAACCATCTTCTATGTCGCAGATTCAATCTTTTTATGTCATTAAGTACTTCAGACTTTTATGATCAGAAAACACGTGACATTTCTCACCAAACAGATGTGACACCAGATCTTCAAAGCAAAACAATAGCAGCTAACTCGAGGTCGTGGGTCAGATAATTCTTTTCATGCGGCTTCAGTTGTCTCAAGGCATATGCTATAACTTTTCCTTCTTGCATTAAAACACAACTGAGTTCGTTCAACGAAGCATCACTATAAACAATGAATTATTTACCTGATTCAGGTTGCACAAGTACGGGAGCTTCAGTTAACAATGTCTTTAACCGATCAAAACTTTTCTGACACTTTTCAGACCATTCAAATTTTACATCTTTTTGAAGTAACTTTGTCAATAGAGTTTCTATCACAGAGAAATCTTTTACAAATCGTCTGTAGTAACAAGCAAGTCCCAGAAAACTGCGGACTTCAGAAAAATTCCTCGGAGGTTTCCAATCCAGAATAGCTGATATTTTGCTCGGATCAACTCGGATTCCGAAGGCTGATACAATATGTGACACCCCTAATTTGACCCTAGTCGAAAAGTGGTTTCCAGACCACAAAATCGAGTCATAAAAATAATTAGTCGTCATATTTTATGACTATTATATGTGAATACGAATGTGTGAAAGTTTTAAGCTTTGATTTAGTAAATTGCATGTGAATTTAGTCAATAGGACTTATGTGTGACACTTTTGAAATGTGATAGGTCAAAACATAAGGATCTATTAGTGCATGAAATAAAAAGGGTGGACTTGCATGTCAATTTCCCCCCCTAATTAGTAGTGGCTGGCCATGAGCATGAGAGTGGACAAAATGTTATTGGGTGAAACATGTTGGAAACATGTTGTGTTAGTGTGTTATGGGAGAAAGAATATAATAAAGGGTTAGTAATAAAGAAATGAAAAGGGAGGGGTGATGAGAACAAAGTTGTCTCATCCATGTTCCCCCCCATTGCCGTGATTTGAGAAGGAAAGAAAAGAAGAAATCGGTTCTTCTTGGCCGAAATGAAAAGAGGAAGAAAGGAATGAAGCTAGAAAGGAGAGGGCAGCTGCATGTAGTGGAAAACCATGAAATTTGTTTGCTTAGAAGTTAAAATTTTCAAGTAGAAGGGTAACTCTTCTAAACTCTCCCTTGCCCATAGCTTTTCGTTGACAAATTCTGGTTGCATTGTTGATTTGAGCTTGACGAATATGTGGGAGAAGAGAAGATTTTCTTTTCTAGTTGCAAATGTTGCATGTCTAGTAGATGAAGAGTTTCTCACTTGTGTTAAAAGAATTTAGTGAATGCTTGTGTTGTTATAATCCATTTTTGTAACTTTGGGTTTGATTGTATTTAGCTAACAAGGTAGGAGAAGGTTGTAGTAGAAAAGGGAAAGAGCAAATTGAATAGGTAGAATCGGTGTTGGGAACCTTAGTGAGCTTTCCTTGAACTTTTATTCTCTTGTGTTTGACAATTGTTGAAAATGTTAAATCATTGTCCGAATTTTACCTTGTTGGTATTGTTCATTGCTGCCCTGCTTATGCTATCTGATTGTGGTATTGATGCTGTTTGAATATTGTGTTGTTAATGACGTTCAGATAGTGGTGTATTTATGTTGTTTTAAGGACTGTTGTTTAGTGTTTTAATGCAGCAAAAAAATTGTTGTTTAGACGACAATTAATGTTATCTAAGTGATTGTAAATTTATATTAATAATGGTTGAAGTTGTTAATGAACAAATGATATATAAATGAGCTATTTAAATGTTAAAGAATGTTGTCTAAATGGGTGAAGACTATGATGTCTAAAACTGCTATTAATTGTTTTACAAGCTGAAATTTAAGGGGATTGAATGCCGAAATTAATTGTACATGAAGGTTAAAGTTTTTGTATCTGATGCTTCAATCCAAGCTGAGTGATGGTGTTCGAAAGTGCTCTGCGGCTTTAGCTTAAGAGCAAAGAGGATCAAAGTCGGATAGGGGAAAAAGAGAATGTAAACGAATAGCCGTGGATACCTAATCGTCGACCACTTCCGAGGTAAGTTTTAAGTGATCAAACGTTGAGTAAATTCAATCAAAATAGGACATAATGAGTTGAGTTAATAAGATATGATGTGGCCATGATATGTCTTAAACTCAAAAGGTAAGTTCATAAGTATTTGGACTTGGAAATTTAAGAGCAAATTGTAATAATTTGCTTTGGACAGCAGCAGTAACGTGATTTTAGAAAATCACTATAAATTGTTGACGTGGAATTATAGGCTGAATAAAATATGTAATCAAAGCTTAGTTAGTCTAGTTTCTTATAAAAGAGACTGTGGAAGCAAAGAAATTTCCTATAAAGAGATATTTAAAGTTGTGTGGGACTGTGTCAGAATGACTCCGAAATCCCCTGTTCTATATTTAGAAAATCATTATAATTTGTACAAAAATGGTTATAAGATAAAATTTATATGCTTAGACTCCTTAATGAGTCTAGTTTCAAATGAAATCAAATAGAACACATTTTTAATTCTGTACAATGAGAAATTTGATTCGTAGTGAAGAGTGGTCAGATTAGTCAAACAGTGAAACAGGGGAAACTTTAAGAAAAATCTGGTATTGATTGGCCAAAACAAAAATTCTAAAAATTTTCTGGATAAGATATGTATGAGTCTATTTTCATGGAAAATTAACGGCACTTCATTTGGAGTTTCGTAGCTCCATTTACGAATAATTTAATGACTGTTGCTCAGGAAAAACAGCTTGTGCTGAATTTGGGATTTTGTTGTAAACCTTAATAAAACCATTTGAGTTGCTTATAAGCTATCGTTAAAACATTGGTAATCAAAGTACCAAATCCATATTAAATTGAAGCTATAAGCCACAAATGACTAGTATACCTAGTCAATTTTGTTATGATGAAATTGATGTACAAGTATATATATGTGATAGGCCCGAGTGGCCAATGTGATGAATGTGAAAGTATATATATATGTGATAGGGCCGAGTGGCCAACGTGATGAATGTGAAAGTGTATATATGTGATAGGGTCGAGTGACCAACGTGATGAATGTGAAAGTGTATATATGTGATAAGGCCGAATGGCCAATGTGATGAATGTGAAAGTGTATATATGAGATAAGACCTAATGGCCAATGTGATGAATGTGAAAGTGTATATATGTGATAAGGCCGAATGGCCAATGTGATGGATGTGAAAGTGTATAAATGTGATAAGTCCCGAAGGGCATTTGTGTCAGTACTATATCCGGGTTAAAACCCCGCAGGCTTTATGCGAGAATATTATCCTGATTAATGTCCGTAGGCTTCGTGCTCGTACTATATCCGAGCTTTAAAGACCCGATGGCTAAATGCTAGGATTCAAGTAAGACTTTGATATTGAGTATCTGCATTAAGTTACCATCAAATAAGTATTATGTATTTAAGATATTCAGGTACGTATTACTTACTCATCGGTGGAGTGATTTCGAGGTGAATTATCAGTATCAAAGAGGTAGGTAAATGTGATTAATATTATAACTCCAAATATGAGAATGATCTAATTGGTAATGGTATGTTTGTATAATAAAGTATGCGATGAAATATTCTTATGTATTAGTGCATATTCTGCCCAAAAGCCTTATGATTTGAGTATGGGTTGGGTTGAGCTAGATGTGCCAGTATAAGGTAAGGATTATGATTTGTAAGCTTACGTATATGTGATAAGGAATATGTTTGGTTCTTTATGTGCCTATGGTAATTTAGTACTTGTCATGTTGAAATACTTAAAAGTATGGATGTGATTATGAACAAGTGGAAAGGATTATTGAAAGTTGAAAATCGATGAAGAATGTGCTTTGGAAATATTTGACCATCTAGGTCATTATTATTCGAAAGTATATATGTGGCAGCCAAGTGTTGCGTTTAATGATATTATAGATCGAGATGAAGCTCTAGATTAACTTCATCGAATAGTTGAAATGAATGACCAATGATAGTGATTGAGAACACTTTGTTTTGCTTAAAACTTACTAAGCATTAAATGCTTACTCCGTTCTTTGAATCTCTGTTTTATAGATTTTGGTTCGTCAGCTATCGGACTCGGGATTATTGAAGTCGAAGTCGCCCACACTATCAAAGCCCTTTTGGTACACTTTTGGTTGAACTCTGAAAATGGCATGTATAGGACTACCCTTTTTGTTGTTGGTCATGTATCCTTCGGTTTTGTGTAAATTTGGATAGCCATGCGAAAATGGCTTAAATATACTTTGATCATAGCATTAAAATCGTTTTGTATGTTGTTTGTCGAGAGGTATGGAAATGTTGGTAACGGTTAGCCATGGGAATGGTCATTCATGATCACTTTTGGTATATGTATGACAAACTCTAGTTGATCCATGGAGGATCATGAAATAGGTAAAGTTTACCTTAAAAATAGATGCTGATAGCAGCAGTGACGTGAATGTGAAAAATCACTAAAAATAGTAGGAATTGAATTAAATAGTGAATAAATTATGTAATCGAACCTTGATGACTCTATTTTCATAGGAAAGTAACGAAACGATCATATGAACAATATGTTAAGAGATATTTAAGTTTTCGTGAGACAGGGCCAGAACAGTTTCTGGATTCCCTATTCCGAATTTGGAAATTCATTATAAATTAACCAGAGATAATTATAAGTCATGCCATATATGTACAGATTCCTTTTCGAGTATAGTTTCTATAGAAACAAACAGCATCAATATTCAAGCCCAGTACAGGGAGATATTCAAGTTGTAATGTGCAAAGGTCAGTGTAGTCGAACCCTGAAACAGGGGAGACTTTAACTAATAAACTGTAGTAATTGGCTCAACCAAAAAATTCTATAAAAAAATCTGTAGATGGACATGTGAGTCTAGTTTCAGGAAAAAAATTACAGAACTGATTTTTGAGCTTTGGAACTCAAGATATGATTTTTAAGGTGACAGTGACGCAGTTAGCCAACTGCCTGGAAATTTTAAAAGTGGACTGTGTAAGTAAATTAATTAAGTCGGTTAGCACCTTGTGTTCGACTCCGACAACGGTCTCGGGTACGGGGTGTTACACAATATGGCCCAGAAAGCCAACTTTTCGCAACCAGAATTCACATTTACTGAATTTCACATACAATTGTTTATCTCGCAGAGTTTGTAGCACAATTCTCAAATGCTTGGCATGTTCAGATTCATCACGTGAATAAATCAATATGTCATCAATGAATACTACAACAAATTGATCTAAATACGGTCTGAATATTCTATTCATCAAATCCATAAAGATAGCAGGTGCATTCGTTAATCCAAAAGGGATAACTAAAAATTCATAATGCTCATACCTCGTTCTAAAAGCAGTTTTCAAAATATCAGAATCCTTTACTCGCAATTGGTAGTAACCCGATCTCAGATCTATCCTAGAAAACACAGTAGCACCTTTCAACTGATCGAATAAGTCTTCAATTCTAGGTAGAGGGTATTTGTTCTTTACAGTCACTTTATTAAGTTGACGGTAATCAATACACATTCTCATTGTGCCATCTTTCTTTTTCACAAACAGAACAGGAGCCACCCCATGGTAAAAAGCTCGATCTAGCAAATCCTCGATCGGTCAATTCTTGCAACTGAGATTTTAATTCTTTCAACTCGGTCAGAGCCATTCTATACAGAGCTATTGAAATCGGAGTAGTACCAGGAACTAATTCAATGCCAAACTCAACTTCTCGAATCGGAGGCAAACCAGGTAGTTATTCAGGAAACACATCAGAGAATTCATAGACAACAGGCATTGATTCAACTTTCTTATCTTTCACTTTTGAATCTAACACATAAGATAAGTAGGCTTCACAACCTTTCTTTACATATTTCCGTGCTTTCATTGCAGATATCACAGCTGGTAGTCCATTCAGATCACTAGACTCAATTCGAATTATCTCATCACTCTTACACCTTAAATCAATGACTTTTCATTTGTAATTCACAATAGCATCGTGCAAAGTCAACCAGTCCATTCCCAGAATTATATCAAATTCGTCGAAAGGAAAAAGCATCATATCAGCAGGAAAACAGATATTTCGAATCAATAACGGGCAATTCTTGCAGACTTTATCAACCAAAACACTTTTGCCTAAGGGGTTCGATACTCTAATTACGAATTTAGTAGACTCTATAGGCAAAGTCTTACTATGTACTAAATTCATACAGATATAAGAATGCGTTGATCCAAGGTCTATCAATGCAATCACAGAAGTATCATAAAGAGTAAAAGTACTAGTAATCACGTCTGGTGTCGAAGCTTCCTGACGAGCTCAGATAGCATAGGCTCTGGCAGGTGCTCTGGCCTCAGATCTAACAGCAGTATCCCAGTAGCTCTTTGACCACCACTTGCATTTCTCAAATTTTTAGAAGGTCTACCTCTAGCTGATGTGTTACTCGGTCTCAGATTCTGCACATTCTCTAGCTCAGCAGGTTCAAAACAATCTCTTACAAAATGATCCAGAGATCCACATCGAAAACAGGCTCGGTCATTCAATCTACAATTTCCCGGATATCTTTCACCATAGTGTTTACATTCAGTTTTCTCAGATCGGACATTTCCAACACTTGCAACAAAAGTAACAGGAGCTCTGGAATTCGAGTGCAATCTAGCTCGATCTCAGTTCAAATATCTTACATCAGTCTTTGAACAGTTTTGATCATCTCAGAATTTCTTTGACTCAGATTGAAATGCTCTACCCGAAGATCTCTTTCTAACATCTCTAGCTTTAAAATCAACTTTCTTTTTTCTTTACTTAATTCTTCGGCTTTACAAGTTCGCTCAACGAGTACTACCATTTCTTTAATCTCCAAAATCCCCACTAACAGACGGATATCTTCGTTTAGTCCATCTTCAAACCTTTTGCACATTATTGCTTTATTCGATACACATTCCCGAGCATACTGGCTCAATCTCACAAATTCACGTTTGTATTCAGTAACAGACATACGACCTTGTTTAAGCTCGAGAAACTCTTTACGTTTCTAATCAATGAATCTCTGACTAATGTATTTCTTCCGAAATTCAACTTGGAAGAAATCCCAAGTAACTCGTTCACTCGGAACAATAGACATTAAAGTTTTCCACCAATGGTAAGCCATATCTCTCAGGAGGGAAACAACACATTTTACACACTCCTCAGGATTTAGAGACATTTCATCAAACACTCGTATTGTATTCTCTAACTTGAATTTGGCTCTTTCAGCATCATCATCCATTGTAGCTCGAAACTCTTCAGCCCCATACTTTCTAATCTTATCAATTGGCGGTCTACTTAACTGAACAGGATTCACAGAGGGCATAACAGGGGTTTGAGGGGAATTAATCAGGGGTGGAAGTTGTTGTACAGTCGGATTGGTTCTAATATACTGAGTGAACCAATCATTCATCATCTGATAGAAGGCTTGCTTAGCCTCACTATCATGGCTACTCATAGCCAGTTGTGAATCATCTTGCACCGTCCCTTGCGCGGGGACAGGCACATTACTTTAACATCGTCAACTACGACTCTATTGGGACCTATTACTATATAAAAGCACATTTCAATGTCAGGATTCAACACACTATCACAGTTTCAGATATATGGCATGTATAGCTAGACTCACATGCGCTATAGTAGTCCTAGAACTGACTAAACCATAGCTCTAATACCAATAAAATGTAACACCCCTATCCTGTATCCATCACCGGAATAGGTAAGGGGCATTACTAGATAAACAAAACATTTCAAACCAATTCAAAATCACAGATATCATATAACATCATTTCATAAGCAATCATCTCTTAAGATGGTCTACGAGACCTAAAATGCACTTTTAAAAAAGGTCTGGACTAAAACAAACACATTCAAAATTTTCAGAACTTAACCAAATCTTTCAAATTTGTTAAAGTCACACGCCCGTGTGACTAAGCCGTGTGGCACACAAGGGCACTGGACACGCCTATATGATCCAACCGTGCCAAAAAGAGGTCCTATACTGACTTTTTCACACGGCCAACAGACACGGCCGTGTGCCATGGCCGTGTGGTACTTAGCCAGCTACTGACTTAAGCCCACAGCCATATGACACGCCTGCATGTCTTAACCATGTGGCACAATGCAGGCTTGGTTTAAGCCAACTTGTCACCCCTATATGAGTCTTTCCTACTAGCAATGTTAAACAACATTCATACAATAATTTTCAGCCAATTTCATGCTCAAAACATGCTTCATTACAACTAAATCAACATCATTCAATAACCCATTCAAAACCATATTAAAACTTAACACATTCATACCATTTGCTAGCCAACTCTCATGGCCTAACATATATTTACAAATCAAAACTTAATACATAGACCTTCTAGCCTATACATGCCATACTTTAAAATATTTACACTTTCAAAAAGTACCAAAATGAGTTCGATAGTGTGGTGACAATCCTCGACTATCCCTGAGCCTTCAGTAGCTACAATAACTTTAAAACAGGCAGAAATCACACAGATTAAGCTACAAAGAGCTTAGTAAGCCAAATATGTAACACCCCTTACCCGTATCCAAGGCCGGAACAGAGTACGAGGCATTACCAGACTTAACAATACACATAGACGAAAACCGAGCCATAAAATTTCATTTAATTCAAAACTCTTCGAACACATGCATAACAAACAAAGCTAACTATATCATCACATCAAAACATAAGACATGGCACGATTAATTAAACTTATAAACCATAATGGATAAGGACCACATCTCATGATTTTATACGATAACTCAATGCAGACTAATACGTATGGTCAAAATCATAATAAAAATACATGTCACAAACCAACTTCCTATACATGCCACTCACTTGATATTTCTAATATTTGAATTAATTTTCCCAAAAATGATAGTTTGATAGTGTGATTTTGCCTCCGACGATCTCCAACCCCGAGCCGACCTGCCAATACTAAAGAAATGGAGAGGATGGGTAAGCTTTACGCTTATTAAGTTCATATGAAAATAATAAGCAATTACTACCATGCTTTTCAAGATAAAACACTATAATTGTACAATTACACATATTCAGGACAGGCTGTTTTCTGGAGTTATAGTTACTAAATCATTCATATCTGAAGCTACAAAACTCCAAATTTAGTTTTGTTAATTTTCCTTGAAACTAGATTCATATATATTTATTCCATAAAATTTCCAGAATTTTTGGTTTAGCCAATTAGTATAGTTTATTAGTTAAATTCTCCCCTGTTTCAGAGTACAACTACTCTGACCTCTGTGCACTACGAACCAAATTTCTCCCTGTACAGAATTCCAACGACCATGCAGTTTATTTCCCTTAAAAATAGACTCAATAAGGAATCCATCCATGTAAAGTATAACTCTTAATAATTTTTTTACAATTTATGGTGAATTTCTAAATTCAGAACAGGGAATCTCGAATTCATTCAGACCCTGTTTCACAAGAATACAAATATCACACAATATAGAATTCTTTTGCTTCCCATGTTTCTTTCATGTGAAAATAAACTCATTAAGCTTTATTTTCATATATCATTTGAATTTTTATTCAAATTCCACAATTTTTAGTGAATTTTCAAAGTCATGCAACTGCTGCTGTCCAACACTGTTTTACCACTAAAATTCATTCTTACATAATTCCACTTAATCCATTTTGTCTTATCGAAATTCACCCAATTATCGAGCACATTGCTCATAATTTTTCATAAACATATACCTACACTTATTCATCATATAATCATGTTCAATTGTATTTTTACTTAATCGATTTTCCCGTTGAACTCTTCGGAATAATAACTGATACTCAATTGCCTGCACATATTTTCACACTTGTAGCCAAAGCTATCTGGTACGCATAGTACCCTGCACATAGTACTACAAATGTGACCAATTATCCGGTACACGTAGTAGCCTGCACTTAGTACTACACACGTGACCAATTATCCGGTACACGTAGTAGCCTGCACTTAGTACTACACACGTGACCTAACCATCTGATACACGTAGTAGCCTGCACTTAGTACTACACACGTGATCACAATTTTCGGGTACGCATGGTAGCCTGCACTTAGTACTACACATGCGACCTCACAATAGATCATTCGTATCGTTTTTATTTCGAAGGTTCAATCGGGAAATTCCTCACTTTTCAATGTTTTACTAAATTGTCCGTAATCAATTTAAATTCATAATTTACATCAAATAACCATTTGATAGGTAGCCACATTTCATATGATATCAAAATATAATAACATAAAAAGAATCGATAGATTATTTATGTACGAATTTACTCGAAGTGTCGATCTCACTATCCATAGTACCAACTGTCCATTCATAGTATAATAAGACACAACTCAAATATCAAATCAGCTTTTAAGAATTTACATAACATATATCACATATTTCATATATCACTTGTCATGTATCTTCATTTTCTTGCATTTCATGTAACATTCTTTCATGTCATATTTCACATCATAAACACCATTCCATCAACTTTTCCAATATATTAAATCATAAAATATATGCAATAATAGTAAGAAATATAATTCAAACATAACATTGCATTATTATTATCATACGAACTTATCTCGATCCAGAAACAGCAATTTACCATTTTAGTCCATAACCTTGTATTTTCCCGATTTAAGCCCGAATCTCGATTTCCTTCATCTATAATATCACATTTAGCCTAATAACTAGTCACACTATTCATACGGGTCCAAAAATCATATTTTTAAAAATTTTCATTTTGACCCCTAAACTTTTGCATATTTTCACTTTTTCCCCAAGGTTCGGAAATTAAACTTCATCCTATTTTCTTATGTTTTATGACATGCCGATCATTTTTCCCTTCTATGGCAACATCAAATTCTCACTCTAACATGTACTTATGACTATTAGGTATTTTTACCGATTAAGCTCTTTTGCTCGTTTTCACTTAAAACCGAGTAGCACAAGTTGTCTAACATAATTTAAAACCTCATATTCTATCATAAAAACAAAAATACACAAATTTCACCTATGGGTATTTTTCCAAATATGAAGCCTAGGTTGAATTATTGCTAGCATAAGCTAAATCAAGTTACCGAGACTCCAAAAACGTAAAAATCATTAAAAACGAGGCTAGAACGGACTTACAATCGATCTTGGAAGCTTGGAAACCCTAGCCATAGAGTCTCCTTTGGTATACACGTCCATGGTGAAGAAGATGAGCAAAATTGGCTTTTAATTTTGTATTTTAATTCATTTTACCCCTAAATGACCAAAATGCCCTTACTACTAAACTTTCCAAAAATTCCATTCATGTCCAATATTTGTCCATAAACTTTGAAATTGGTCAAATTTCTATTTAAGACCTCCTAATTAATATTTCAAATCAATTTCATACTAGAAACTTCTAGAATGTAAGTTTTACAACTTATTCAATTTAGTCCCTAACTTCAAATTAAGCACTTTATGCATAGAATTTCTTCACGAAATTTTCACACAATCATGCAATCATATCATAGACCTCAAAATAATCATAAAATAATTATTTCTATCTCAGATTTGTGGTCACGAAACCACTATTCCAATTAGGCCCTAATTCGGGATATTACAAAATACAATTGGTCTAACTACTAAAGCATATAAGTACAATTCAACCTTAAAGATTTATAACCATTTCATAGAATAAATCATAAGCTTAATCGTGCTCCTTTGTTTGCATTTATGTCATGCTTCATTTCCAAATTCCATACATATTTCACAGAGACAGAGTCTTTCATATTCAGAATTTTAGTACGATTCATACATACATGTATAAGTTATACATTTCATATGCTCATTCTCATTTTTCGTACTCTATCATCAGACGGTTTAGAAACGATACAGATACCAGTAAACAAGTACAACGCCGACGTCCCGGATGTGGTCTTACATGTAATTCAATATCGATGCCTCTGTCCCAGACAGGGTCTTACACGAAATCAGATACGATGCCGATGTCACAGACATGGTCTTATACGTATATCTCAATCGAGGCCTGTGTCCCAGACACGGTCTTACACGATATCTCAAGTAGATGTCAATATTCCTTTAGAAGTATACAGAGCTTTTAGCATACTAACAAATTATCAGAATTTACTCGAAAGATATTCATCAGTGTGGAAATTAGTAAATTTAACACGTAATTGTAATTTGACTTACCTCGTACAGATTTTAGACGGACACGAGTCGACTATTCAACTACTTTGGACTTCCATTAATCTAAGTCTGATTTTTTTTGTTCTTGATCTAATACAATGAAAATTCACCATTCAATTATTCATTTCATTCAATTTAATCCATATACACACATTTAAGGCACTTTGCATTTTAGCCCTTACATTTTCACACTTTGACAATTTTGTCCATTTTCCACAAAATCACAAATATGCAAAATTCACCAAGACTTTAGCTTAGCCGAATATACATGGCTTCCATTCAAGTCAAAATAACATATTTAATTCACAATTTAGTCCCTCAAAACTCATTTTTACAATTTAGCCCAAATAGCTCATTTCATCAAAAATTCAAGAACAAAACACGATAATCTCACATATATCTTTCATAATCCATATAAGAACACTACAAAGCTCATATAATCATCAATGTCACATTTTATAATCTTCAAAAAAATAGAAATTTAGACATGGGTTTTGAAGAACACAAAGCAACGATCACCGAAACGTAGAAATTATCAAAACCCGAGCAAAATAAGCTCACCTATTAAGACATGCACTAGCCGAACATCAAAATGCTTCAATGGCTTCTTCTTTCTCTAATTTTTGGCTGAACAAGGTGAAGATGCATGGCTATTTTATGTTTATTTTATTTTATTACACATTATAAGCCATATACCAACTTTACCCTTATTATTTACATGTAAAAATTCACCTACTAATGTCCATATTTGTCCACCATTAAAACAAATGGTAAATTTGACATGCAAGGACCTTTGTTTTAAAAGCCAAACCAATTAGGTGCTTTAACATTTAGCACTCAACTTTTACACTTTATGCGATTTAATCCTTTTTCATAATTAAGCATAGAAACAGACAAATTTAATCGCAGAAATTTCACAAACATAAATTCACATATCACAGACACAGAAAATAATATTAAAATATTTTTCGAACTTGGATTTGTGGTCCTGAAACCACTATTTTGACTAAGGTCAAAACTAGACTGTTACATCTTGCCTTTCTTTTCTCCTAATTTCTTTTTGTCTCATACTTTCGTTACAAGAAGAAGACAACATGAAAGATTCAAAATGACAAGCTTTTCGTTGGTAATGAGTGGAAGAATCTTCATAAGAATCACGATCAACTCTTCATGAATAACCTTTCGTGGGCGAATACTTTGATGCATTCGAAACATGCTCACCTCTTCGTAAGTGTTCTCTGTAGATGAACGCCTTGATGCGCTTGGAGAGATGTTTCTACCTTCTCATTTGTCATCTCGAAAGGACTCAAATTTGAAGTTTGCTTTACTTTGTCTTGAACTCATCGACATATAAGAATCATGGTACGGATCTTTTCTTGAATAATCATTGGATGTTTGTCTCTGTGATGATCTTATCTCCGTCCCTCAACTTTGTGAAATTTGCTTCTATCGGGCTCTTTCCTCCACTTGGTCCAATCGTTCATGCAATTTGTCAAATTTGGATTTCACAATTTGATGCATTTCTTTCTTCACATATTGAAAATATGATTCTAAAAGCTCTTCTTGAATCATGATTTATGGGTGGAAAAGAAAAGTGTTTGAAAATATAAAATGAATGCCTCACCAATACAAACCTTACGTTAACTCAAAAGGAAAAAGTTGATGGCACTCCACTTGTGTTTGCACTATTTAATGGCTTTTACTCACTCTAATGCTCTCACAATGCTCGTGCATTTTACCACTCAATTTTCCTCTCAAAGTTCGTAGAAGACTTGTTTACACTTAGAAGTAAGCTTAGGGGTCAGCTTCAAAAAGGTTTGCAAGGGTAGATGTTGTTTTGGTGCAAGATAGGCTGAAAAGAAGGAAAATCCATTCAAGTCTTGCAAATTGGTGTTGGATGATAGTAGAAAAGGATTTGATGATCAGGAATACAAAAGGAGATAATTTGAACACTTTCAAAAATTTTATTTATTATTTTTTTATATATAGTTTCGAATTTTTTCTCTTTTTTTAAACTTTACAAAATGCGAAATACTAACAAATGCTTCTTGTATGCAATTTTTTTTGAATTTTTTCTTTTTTTTCAAAACTTACCCCGTGACTTCACAAACGTCCGTACTACTTGATTTTAACTATCTCTATTACCAAATGATGCGATCTCGGCCTCGTTGAGTTGTCCGAGTCGTTTATGTGCCTGATCATAAAATGGTGAAGTTTTGTTCCAATTAAAGTAAGTTAAAATTGGTTAAGAATAGGCTTTAAACAAAGGGTTTTGAATAGGTATAAAGGGTGAAAGATATAAGGTTCAGTAGACAAAGTAACAAGATAATTAAGTAGATAGTTGAGGGTGGAATGGAAATAAGGTTTAAGAGTCAAGAATGAACCAATACTAAACTGAGTATTGACCTGAGACTTATAGGACACTTAAGGTGGATAAGTGATTGAAATAGGACCTCGACCTACTATTTAAGAAGATAGGAACCAAAGGTATCAATGGGGTGAACACCACACTCGGATTGAGTGATAAGTTCAAAGAAACAAAATAGACGCCACTAGCTATGCTAGATAAGTCAGCTTGAGTCTTAACAAAATAAGAGAGTTGAAAAACTCACAAATGTTATAAACATTTATCAAATGAGCAAAAAGTTCTATACAACAAGAAGTTAGCTAAATATTTATAGCTAGAAATCTAGGTTAGCTGAATAGGCACATGGGCAACTAAATGGACAAATGTTTTCAGCTTTATTGAGTTGAAACTTCTTAGAAGTTCCTAGCAGCTTCCTTGAAGGTTCCTTGAGCATGGAGGGCACCAATAGATAGCTTCTAGATGCCTTGATTCAGCTAAAAATTAATTGAGGTGATTGGGGAGTTGAATTGGCTGAATGGAGTTGTTTAGACTAGGCTAAATTCGTCCAAAGAGTGTGAAAGGCTTTAATGAGCAAGCCTAGGTAAGCTGAATGATCTTGAGGTGTTAAATGATGTCTTGAATACTCCAATGGAAATTAGGTGTGAAAACCGAATGTAAACAGCCCCTTATGTGTGAATGCACAAAACCAAATGGGCATACAATGTGAAAGGAATGTCCAGCTTGTGTGAAAGCTTTTAAGGCTATTTTGGTGAGCTTAATAGCCAGCTTGGGAATAAGAATCATCAGCTGGTTGTGGCTTTTGCATTGACCAAACCATCATCTCACTTGAAAGAAGTAAATCAGCAGCTCACTTGCATTTATGCCCTCCCAAGAATGTACTTGCACCTAATTAATTCAGCAAATTAATTCAATTAAGACATGATAAAATTCAGCATCTCAAAGACACATTAAAAACAAATTTTAAACTAGGACATATTTGTAACATGTATTTAAGCTAATACACCAATTAAATTCAGCTGTAGCTAGACATATTAAAAATATGTATTAGACTAGGACACATTTAACACTCTAATTTAACATGTTCAGATTAAAGGCATATTTATTGAAACTTGTTTATTAACTTAAGCTAACTAGCTGAATTAACTAATTGCATTTATTTTATTTTAGCACTAAAATTGTAAAAAATTAAAATAAACTCAAAATGAGCAAACGAGCTCATTGAGCTGGGAACGAGCTGAATTGAGCTCAAGGAGCTGGAATTGAACTAATTCAGCTCGCAAGGGATTGCAAGCAATGCTTAGGGAGTCGATCCAAGAGTGTGCTCAGGACGTGGCCGTATCACTTTATCATTTCGGTCCATTTATATTCATTTTATTCAACATGCAATTCATTCCTGCTTTCAACAAGCTAGCAGAGGGACTGATTGGACATATGTGATTACGGGCTCAAATGATTTATAATTAAGTTCTAAATTTTCGCCTGTTACTTATAAACTCATTTAGTCACGAAGTCATTTTACTACAGTATCGTAATTAAGCTCTACCCAATTACAAACCATTGCAAAAGCTACTCAATCGGTGCTTGTCTAATGACCTTGTCATAAGTGTGTTACCTTTATAGGATATCCTTAATCTTTTAGGGATAAATTTGTTCTCCTAATATGATCCTATTTTATCTCATGGTAATCATTTCATCTTCCTTAATATAAAGTCAATTACCATCATATAGTAATTAAGTCATTCATCACAAAGACAAATGACTCGTGGCCATGTTTACCTATCATGTAATGCTAATGAGATGATATTATTTACCCATGTCTTAGGCTCTGAATTGCAATTTTTGAATGATTCCACATATTGTAGAAGTCATATACCCAACGCACCAATTTTCAATTCCTTATCTCTTTGAATTCAAGCTTTTACTTATATCAAAGTATATGAGTCACGCATACATAGTTCATCATCCACTCAGGATTAAGTTATGCCACACTATGAATGTCACAAGTGAACAAATTCACAAATAGATTCAAGATCTATTCTACTTAGGTCATGTTCGATGTACTACTACTCCAGCTAGTCACATCTATGTCTCTATCTTCTGGTAGTCATCCACTCCGATACTCAAGACAAAGCATCTCCTTAATTGGACTTGGTAACCAACATATTAGTCTTTTAATCAATTTGCTCATTTTCGATTAGTCTAAGGACATGTTTAGGTTCATCTACTAATATAAGTTATCTTTTTGTATTACAATCCGACCACGTAATATCACTAAATATTATTTAAACATTACACAACCAGTGAGTTAATTTTTGCTTCTATTTTTCTTTACATGCAAAAACCATGTGAGGACAATATATAAAGGGTATTAATGTAATTCATAAATAATTTTATTAAACCAATCAATTCAAAAAAAATACAAGTGTACATAGACGAAAATACTACACTTAGTGCATAAGATCCAACGTGTAACTCATTCATCAGTTGTGTAAACACTAGTTTCTTATTCTCATTATTATATATGGCCCTAAAGATTGAAAAGTCCTTGGACAAGCTTTTGAACACAATTTCAATTTGTATGCCCAAATTAGCCTCATTATCCTTAGTCTCAGCAAAGTAGCCCAAAAGAGTAATCATATAGTCTTTGACCGGAGTGCCAGATTTCTACTAGGCATTCACCAAACTAGTTATAGTTGACTGTCAAGATAGGGCAGCTTGGCCTCTGAACATGTCCTCTAGTTTGTTTAACATCGCTTTGGAAGAATCACAGCTCTCTAGGTGCTTAAATAATGTACTGGTCACACTAGTCAGCATATAGCAACAAGCTATCTTATCGGATTCTTTCCAACGAGCTCCAACCTCAACTTGGTTGGCTAGTGGGAATTTATTATCAAGAACAATCTTAAGTTTCTCATAGATTAGGACAATCATAAGGTTCCTTTTCCATTCCTTATAGCTATTTTTTTCAGTTTGTTCCTAGTAAATATATTTAGTAAAGGAGTTGTTGTCATTTTCAAACTGAAAAATAAAATAATCCATGTAACACCCCTATCCTGTAACCGTCGCCAGAATAGGTAAGGGCATTACCGAATAAACAGAACATTACAGAACAATACAGAATAACATATATTAAATATCATTAATACAGAGGCATTCATCAACAATTCAATCACTAAGATGGTCTACGAGACCTAAAACATACATTTAAGAAAGGTCGAAACTAAACCAATACATTTAGAATTTTCATAACTTAATCAAATCTTTCAAAACTGTTAAGGTCACACGCCTGTGCAACCAGGCCGTGTGCCTTACACGGGCATCAAACACACCCATGTGAACCAGCCGTGCCAAAACAGAGCAAGCATACTAACTTTCACCCACGGCCAATAGACACGCCCGTGTGCTATGGCCGTGTGATACTTGCCTAGCTACTAACTTATGCCCACGGCCATATGACACGCCCGTGTGTCAAAGCCGTGTGATTTTTAAGAGGTTACTACGAAACAAACACAGCCACAAAGCATGCCCGTGGCCTTTGACCGTGTGGTACAAAGCAGGCTTGGTTTAAGCCAATTTTGCGACCCCTTTTTGGGTTCAATCCTACAAGCAATAATATACATCAATCATACCAAAATTTTCAGCCAATTCTATGTTCAAAATGGCCAAATCACATTAGAACATAGCACATTACAAACATACACCAAAACTATGTGCAAACTTATCATTTGTTAGCCAACTTTCATTGCCTAACTTATATACAATTCAAAACTTACATACTTAGACATTCTAGCCGATACATGCCATACTTTAAAATTTACACTATCAAAAGTACCAAAATGAGTTCGATAGTGTGGTGACGATCCTCGACTATCCCCAAGCCTTTAGTAGCTACAATAAATGTTAAACAGATAGAAATCACACAGAGTCAGCTACAAGGAGCTTAGTAAGCCAATTACAATTGGTCTAACTACTAAAGCATATAAGTACAATTCAACCATAAATATTCATAGCCATTTCATAGAATAATTCATAAACTTAACCATGCTCCTTTGTGTGCATATATGTCATGCTTCATTTCCATACATTTTTCACAGAGACAGAGTTTCTCATAATTAGAAATTTAGTACGATACAAACATACCTGCATAGGTTATACATTTCATATACTCAATTTTAGATTTCGTATGCTATCATCAGACGAGTCAAAAACGATATAGATGCTCATAAACAAGTACAATGCCCACGTCCCAAACGTGGTCTTACATGTAATTCAATATCGATGCCTCTATCCCAGACAGGGTCTTACACGAAATCAGATACGATGCCGATGTCCCAGACATGGTCTTATACGTAATTCTAAATCGAGGCCTGTGTCCCAGACACGGTCTTACACGATGTCTCAGACAAATGTCAACTTCTCTTAGAAACATACAGAGCTTTTCAGTTATTAACATATTATCATACTTTACTCCAAAGAAATTTATCAGGCACTCAAGACCATCCAATACAAATTACAGTTTATATGTGCAGAATTTATTTCAATTAACACGTAATTGTAATTTGACTTACCTTAGACGGATTTCATACGGAACGAGTCGACTATTCGACTATTTTAGACTTTCCTCGATCTAAGTCCAATTTTCTTTGTTCTTGATCTAATACAATACAAATTCAACCATTCAATAATTCATTTCATTCAATTTAATTCATATACACATATTTAGGGCACTTTTCATTTTAGCCCTTACATTTTCACACTTTGACAATTTAGTTCATTTTTCATAAAATCACAAATATGCAAATTTTCTTTGCAACAAGGGCCAGCTGAATTTTCATGGCTTCTATATAAGCCCATACAACATGTTCAATTCATAATTTAGTCCCCAAAACATTAGTTTCACAAGTTAGCCCAAATAGCTCAATTTCATCAAAAACTCAAAGACAAAACTTATGAACCATCTACCAAGCCTTCATAATTCATTCAAAAACATCACAAAACTCAGGATATCAACAATGGCATTTCATGATATCTTTAACAGAAATAGAAATTCAGACATGGGCTTTGAAGAACACCAAGTAACGATCACAGAAACGTAGAAATTATCAAAAACTGAGCAAAATAAGCTTACCTATTAAGACATGCACTAACCGATCATCAAAATGCTTCAATGGCTTTTTCTTTCTCTAATTTTTGGCTGAACAAGGTGAAAATGCATGGCTATTTTATGTTTATTTTATTTTATTACACATTATGAGCCATATACGAACTTTACCCTTATTATTTACATGTAAAAATTCACCTACTAAAGTCCATGTTTGTCCACCATTAAAACAAATGGTATATTTGACATGCAAGGACCTTTATTGTAAAAGCCAAGCCAATTAGGTGCTTTAACATTTAGCACTCAACTTTTATACTTTATGCAATTTAATCCTTTTTCATAATTAAGCACAGAAACAGACAAATTAAATCACAGAAATAAATTCACATATCACAGACACAGAAAAATAATATTAAAATATTTTTCAGACTCGAATTTGTGGTCCCGAAACCACTATTCCATATAGGGTCAAAACTGGACTGTTACAATTCTCCCCCCTTAGGGATTTTCGTCCCCGAAAATCTTACCATTAAACAGAATCAGATATTGTTGTTTCATTGTATCCTCAGGCTCCCACGTAGCCTCTTCTACACCATGACAATGCCACATCACTTTAACTAGAGGAATTTTCTTATTTTGTAACTCTTTAAACTCATAGGCTAAAATACGGATCGACTTTTCTTCGTAAGTCATATCAAACTGGATTTTAATCTCAGAAGGGGATATCACATGAGACGGATTAGATTTATACCGTCGAAGCATCGATACATGAAATATATTATGAATCTTTTCTAACTCAGATGGTAGCCTCAATCTATAAGCAACCGGCCCAATTCGCTCAGTGATTTCATACGGTCTAATGAACCTCGGACTTAACTTCCCCTTTTTACCAAATTGGAACAGTTTCTTCCACAGAGATACTTTCAGAAACACTTTATCACCGATTTCAAATTAAATATCTTTTTGTTTTAAATCCGCATAAGATTTCTAGCGATCAGAGGCAGCTTTCAAACTATCTCAGATTACTTTCACTTTCTGTTCTGTTTCCTTTATCAAATCAATGTCGTAAATCTTATTCTCACTAAGCTCAGACCAGTATAATGGAGTTCTACACTTTCTACCCTATAAGGCTTCGTACGGTGCCATTTTGATGCTCGTTGAAAGCTATTATTATAAGCAAATTCAATCAGAGGTAGATACTATTCCCATGTACCTTCAAACTCAAGAATGCAACTTCTCAACATATCCTCGAGTATCTGAATAATCAGTTCTGATTGACCATCTGTTTGCGGATGAAAAGTGGTGCTAAAATGTAATTTAGTACCCAGAGCATCTTGCAATTTCTTCCAGAATCGTGTTGTAAATCTCAGGTCTCTATCAGATACTATTGACAATGGCACACCATGCAATCTCACAATATCAGAAATATACAACTCAGCTAGCTTATCCAGCGAATAATCAAATTGAATCGGAATAAAATGAGTTGATTTCGTCAAACGATCAACTACAACCCAAATTGTGTCTTTCTTTTTCAGTGACAGAGGCAAACCCGAAACAAAATCCATGGTCACTCGATCCCATTTCCACTCCGGAATCATAATCGGATGTAATAACCCAGATGGCACTTGATGCTCAGCTTTAACTTGCTGACAAATTAAACATCTCATAAAAAAGTCAGAAATATCTATTTTCATTCTCGGCCACTAATATAGTTGTCTCAAATCATTATACATTTTTGTACTTCCCGGATGTACAAAAATCTACTACTGTGAGCTTCACTCAAAATCGTTTGAATCAAACCTAGATTTCTTGGAACAGAAAGTCTATTTCTGAACCTCAGACATCATCAACATCTATTCAGAATTCAGAATCAGAATAAGAACTACACTGAGTTTATTTAGCCATAATCTCATTATCAATCTTCTGAGCTTCGATAATCTGTTGTAAAAACAAAGGTCTCGGTTTTAATTCAGCTAAAACTGAACCATCATCAGACAGAACTAAATGAGCATTCAGTACAAATAACAATTTTCGACTCAAAGCATCAGCAACCACATTTGCTTTTCCCGGGTGATAATCAATCACAAGTTCGTAGTCTTTTAGCAGTTCTAACCATCTTCTCTGTCGCAAATTCAAATCTTTTTGCATCATTAAATATTTCAGACTTTTATGATCAGAAAACACGTGACATTTTTCACCAAACAGATATTGACGCCAAATCTTCAAAGCAAACACAATGGCGGCTAACTCAAGGTCGTGTGTGGGATAGTTCTTCTCATGCGGCTTCAACTATTTTGAAGCATAAGCAACAACTTTTCCTTCTTGCATTAACACACAACCTAGTCCATTCAACGAAGCATCGCTATAAACAACAAATTCTTTACCCGACTTAGGTTGTACCAACACCGGAGCTTCAGTTAATAGAGCTTTTAACTGCTTAAAACTTTTCTGACATTTCTCAGACCATTCAAACTTCACATCTTTCTGAAGTAATTTTTTCAATGGAGTTGCTATCACAAAGAAATCTTACCGGCAAGTCCCAAAAAACTGTGGACTTCAGATATATTCCTCGGAGGCTTCCAATCCAGAATAGCTAAAATCTTACTCGGATCAATTTCGATACCGGATGCTGATACAATATGACCCAGAAAACCAACTTCTCGCTTCCAGAATTCACATTTACTAAACTTTGCATACAACTATTTATCTCGTAAAGGCTGTAGCACTATTTTCAGATGTTCAGCATGCTCAGATTCATCACGTGAATAAATCAAAATATCATCAATGAATACAACAACAAATGGATCAAGTTACGGTCCGAAAATTCTATTCATTAAGTCCATAAATACAGCAGGTGCATTCGTTAATCCAAAAGGAATAACTAAAAATTCATAATGCCCGTACCTCGTTTTGATAGTAGCTTTTGAAATGTCAGAGTCCTTTACTCGCAACTGGTAGTAACCCGATCTCAGATCTATCTTAGAAAACACAGTAACATCTTTCAACTGATCGAATAAGTCATCAATTCAAGGCAGAGGATATTTGTTCTTTATAGTCACTTTGTTAAGCTGTCGGTAATCAATACACATTCTCATTGTGCCGTCTTTCTTTTTCACAAACAGAACAGGAGCACCCCATGGTGAAAAACTCGGTCTAGCAAACCCTCAATCAGTCAATTCTTGCAACTAAGATTTTAATTCCTTTAACTCTGTCAGAGCCATTCTATATGGAGCTATTGGAATCGGAGTAGTATCTGGTACTAATTCAATGCCAAACTCGACTTCTCGAATCGGAGGAAAACCAGGTAGTTCTTCAGGAAACACATCAGATAAGTCACAAACAACAGGCACTGATTCAACTTTCTTATCATTCATTTCGAATCTAACACATAAGCTAGGTAGGCTTCACAACCTTTCTTCACATATTTTTGTATTTTCATTGCAGATACCACAATTAGTAGTCCATTCAGATCACTAGACTCAATTTGGATTATTTCATCATTCTTACACCTTAAATCAATGACTTTTCGTTTGCAATTCACAATAACATCATGCAAAGTTAACCAATCCATTCCCAGAATTATGTCAAATTCATCGAAAGGTAAAAGCATCAGATCAGCTGGAAAATAGATATCTCGTAACATTAACGGGTAATTCTTACAGACTTTATCAACCAAGACACTTTTACCTAAGGGGTTCGATACTCTAATTATGAATTCAGTAGACTCTATAGGCAATGTCTTACTATGCACTAAATTCATACAGATATAAGAATGCGTTGATCCAGGATCTATCAATGCAATCACAGAAGTATCATAGAGAGTAAAAGTACCAGTAATCATGTCTGGAGACGAAGCTTCCTCACGAGCTCTGATAGCATAGGCTTTGGCAGGCACTCTGGCCTCAGATCTAACAACAGTATCTCCAGTAGTTCTTTGACCACTACTTGTATTTCTTGCATTTCTGAAAGATCTACCTCTAGCTGAGGTGTTGCTCAGTCTCGGATTCTGTACATTCTCTTGCTCAGCAGGTTCAGAAAAATCTCTGACAAAATGGTCTAAAGATCCACATCGAAAACAGGCTCGGTCATTCAAACTACAATTTCCTGGATGTCTTTTACCATGGTGTTTACATTCAGGTTTCTCAAATCGGATATTTCCAACACTTGCAACAGAGGTAGCAGGGGCTCTGGAGTTCGAATATGATCTAGCTCGATCTCCGTTCGAATGTACCACATTAGCATTTGAACTGTTATGATCATCTCAGAATTTCTTTGACATAGATTGAACTGATCTACTCAAAGATCTCTTTCTAGCATCTCTAGCGTCAGAATCAGCTTTTCTTTTCTATTTACTTAATTCTTCAGCTTTACATGCTCTCTCAACGAGCACTACCATTTCTTTAATTTCCAAAATTCCAACTAACCGACGGATATCTTCGTTTAGTCCATCTTTAAACCTTTTGCACATTATTGCTTTATTCGATACACATTCACGGGCATACTAGTTCAATCTCACAAATTCACGTTCGTATTCAGTAACAGACATACGGCCCTGTTTAAGCTCGAGAAACTCTTTACGTTTCTGATCAATGAATCTCTGACTGATGTATTTCTTTCGAAATTCAGCTTGGAAGAAATTCCAAGTAACTCGTTCACTCGGAACCACAGATATTAAAGTTTTCCACCAATGATACGTTGTATCTCTCAGAAGTGAAATGGCATATTTAACACATTCCTCAGGATTCAGAGACATTTCATCAAACACTTGTATTGTATTCTCTAACCAAAATTTGGCTCTTTCAGCATCATCATTCGTTGTAGCTCGGAATTTTTTAGCCCCATACTTTCTAATCTTATCAACCGGTGGTCTACTCAACTGTACCGGATTCACTCGTGGCATATCAGGAGTTTGAGAAGGATTAACCGAGGGTGGAGGTTGTTGTACAGTCAAATTGGTTCTAATGTATTGGGTGAACCATTCATTCATCATCTGATAAAAGGCTTGCTTAGCCTCACCATCACGGCTACTCGTAGCTGGTCTAAAATTAGCTTGCACCGTCCCTTGCGCGGGAGCAGGTGCATTCTTTCTACATCGTCAGCTACAGCTCTATCAGGATTCATTTGCTATATAAAAGCACATTTCAAAGTCAGGAGTCATCACACTATCACATATTCAAATATATGGAATGTATAGCTAGACTCATAAACGCTATGGTAGTCTTAGAACTGACTAAACCATAGCTCTGATACCAATAAAATGTAACACCCCTATCCCGTAACCGTCGTCAGAATAGGTAAGTGTATTACCGGATGAAAAAAACATTACAGAACAATACAGAATAACAAATAGTAGTTATCATTAATACAGAGGCATTCATCAACAATTCAATCATTAAGATGGTCTACGAGTCCTGAAACATACATTTAAGAAAGGTCGGAACTAAACAAAATACATTTAAAATTTTCAGAACTTAATCAAATCTTTCAAAATTGTTAAGGTCACACGCCCGTGCAACCAGGCCGTGTGCCTTACACGGGCATCAAACACACACATGTAAACCAGCCGTGCCAAAACAGAGCAAGCATACTAACTTTCACCCACGGCCAATAGACACGCCCGTGTGCTATGGCCGTGTGATACTTGGCTAGCTACTGACTTATGCCCACGGCCATATGACAGGCCCGTGTGTCAAAGCTGTGTGATTTTTAAGAGGTTACTGCCAAACAAACATGGGCCAAAGCACGCTCGTGGCCTTTGACCGTGTGGTACAGGGTAGGCTTGGTTTAAGCCAATTTTACGACTCCTTTTTAGGTTCAATCCTACAAGAAATAATATACATCAATCATACCAAAATTTTCAACCAATTCTATGTTCAAAATGGCCAAATCACATTAGAACATATCATATTACAAACATACACCAAAACTATGCACAAACTTATCATTTGTTAGCCAACTCTCATTGCCTACCTTATATACAATTCAAAACTTACATACTTAGACATTCTAGCCTATACATGCCATACTTTAAAATTTACACTTTCAAAAGTACCAAAATGAGTTCGATAGTGTGGTGACGATCATTGACTATCCCCGAGCCATTAGTAGCTACAATAACTGTAAAACAGACAGAAACCACACAGAGTCAGCTACAAGGAGCTTAGTAAGCCAATTACAATTGGTCTAACTACTAAAGCATATAAGTACAATTCAACTATAAAGATTCATAACCATTGTAACAGCCCGATTTAGTGCCAAAATAGAATAGTGGTTTCGAAACCACGAATCTGAGGTTGAAAAAAATTTATTTTGATTAAGTTTTAGTGTTTATATTATGATTGCATAATCGTGTGAAAATTTCGTTGTGAAATTTTATCGATTCGGTGTTTAATTTGACGTTTAGGACTAAATTGAAATAGGTGAAAAACGTGTGTGTTCTAGTTCATAAAGTACTTGATTGAAATGGGGGTTTTAAGTAGTGGTCCTTAAATGGAAATTAGGCCATTATACTTTATATGGACAAAAATTTGGACTTGGATGGAATTTTTAGAAAGTTTAGTAGTATGGGCATTTTGGTTATTTGCATAATAAAAGAAATAAAATGGGAAAATAACAAAAAAATGTGTTCCTCTTCATGTAGCTTGGCTGAAACTTGCATGTTCTCCATAGCTAGGGTTTGTTTTAAGCTTTCAAGCTCAATAGTAAGTGCATTCAAGCCTCGTTTTTAATGTTCTTTACATTTTTGAAATCCTCGTAGCTCGGTCTACCTATTTCTACCATTATTTCGAGTTAGGGTTTATCTTTAAAAATTTACCCATGAATCATATGCATGTATTTTGATGTTTGATGGTAGAATATGAATGTTTGAAGTTAGGAGAATGATCTTTTCTAAGCGATTTTTAGCGAAAACGAACAAAACGGCTTAATCGGTAAAAATACCTATTGTTCATAACTATGTGTTAGAGTCAGAATTTGATGTTTCCATAGAAGGGAAAAATGATCAGCATGTCATAAAACATAAGAATAAGGGCTAAAATTAAATTTCTGAGCATAGGGGAAAATCATAATTTTGTAAAAGTTAGGGGCAAAAATGTAATTTTTCCATAATGTGATTTTTGGATTGAAATAAATAGTATGAGTGTTAAATGAGCTAATTGTGTTGTTATAGATCAAGAAAGGCGTGGAATCGACCTCGAACGGTGGAAGGAAAAGGTTTTGGACTAAATTGTAAAATTTCCATATTTTGTACCGAGGTAATTTTGTATGTAAATAATACATTAACTTCATTTACATTTTTATATTTCAGCCTATTATATATATTTTAGCTGATTTTGAAGCATAAATCGACTATTGGAAGAATGGAAATAAGTAATAGAGAGAGAAATCTCGGTTGAACATTCGGAAAGATTGAATAATATAGATGGAGCGTAGCTAGGTCACATGTATGGTGCTAAGTGCACATCATGTGTACAAGAGAGCTACGAGATACTATGTAGTAGCTAGGTCACATGTGTGATACGGGATGTATCCCATGTAGACAAGAGAGCTACGGGAGAGATAAATGTAGCTACGTCGCATGTGTGATTCCAAGTGAAGGACACCATGTAGACAAGAGAGCTACGAGATAAATTGGCTAGGTCACATGGGTGGTACTAAGTGTTCACCATGTGTACAAGAGAGCCGAATTATATGAAATATGATGGTGGGGCTGTGTGCTGAAACCATCAAGTATCGAGGATTTATCCGAATTAGTCAACGGGATGGTTTTATGGTGACATTGTAATCATGGACCTATACTTGTGATGTATGAAATGTGGTGAAAATGAATTGTGATATGCATGTTAAAATGAGGTTAATACAAAGAAAGTGTGAAAGAGTGAATTAGCAATAATACTGTTTTGGACAGTCACAGTGACGTGAATTAAAAAATCACCAAAAATAGTAGGAATTTAATTAAAGGCTGAATGAGATATGAAATTAAATCTTAGCAAGTAAAGGAACTCAATATTTTGAGATATTTATATTGGTGTGTGACTCGTTCAGAATGACTATGTGATCCCCTGTTCTAACTTTGAAAAATCATTAAAAATTGTACAAAACAAATTAAGAAATATAGTTTATATGTATAGATTCCTTATTGAATCTAGTTTTAAATGAAATAGATTTCATGGCTATTTGAATTGTGTACTGGGAGAAATTCAATTCGTAGTGAATAGAGGTCAGATCAGTCGAGCTGTATAACAGGGGAAAAATTTAACTAATAAACTGTACTAAGAAATTGATATATTTATTATATCCAAAAATTCTAGAAAAATTTTAGTAAGAAGTAATATGAGTCTAGTTTCAGGAAAATTTTACAGATTTGAATTTCAAGTTTTTTAACTTGAGTTATGATTTATTTAGTGAATATGACGCAGGAGAGACAGCTTGACCAAAGTGGAGTAAATAGTGAAATTAAAAGTAGATACACTTAAGTTATTGTGTAAACATATTAAATTCTTTATTCATTATTTATATGCTTGCTTACTAAGCTATAAGCTTAATTTATTTTCTCTCTTTTGTCTTATAGTATCGTTGTAACACCCCGAACCCGAGACCGTCACCGGAGTCGAACACGAGGTGTTAACAGACTTTAAAAAAATTTCCCAGACACTGCCAATCTGCATACTAGTCGCTTTAAAAATCATATCTTGAGTTCAGAAACTCGAAATCCAGTTCCGTAAATTTTCCCTGAAACTAGGCTCATATACCCATATACATATTTTTTTCTAGAATTTTTGGTTGGGCCAATTAGTACAGTTTATTAGTCAAATTCTCCCATGTTACAGGGATCGACTACAATAACCTTTGCGCATTACGACTTGGATATCTCCCTGTACAGGGCTTCAATACTGATTCTGTTTGTTTCTATAGAAACTAGACTCAGAGAGTAATCTATACATATATGGCTTGACTCCTAATTGTCTCTGGTTAATTTGTAATGAATTTCCAAAGTCGGAACAGGAAATCCAGAAACCGTTCTGGCCCTGTCTCACAAGAACCTGAATATCTCTTAACATACAGTCCGTATGATTGTTTCGTTACTTTCCTATGAAAATAGATTCATCAAGGTTCGTTTACATAATTTATTCACTATTTAATTCCATTCCTACTATTTTTAGTAATTTTCCAAATCTACATCACTGCTGCTGTCAGCATCTGCCTTTAAGGTAGACTTTACCTATTTCATAGTTTCCATGATTCAACTAGCCCTTTTTGCATAAATAGCACAATTTATGATAGTGATTAACCATTCCCATGGCCAATCCTTGTCAAGCATATCCACACCTCTCAATAACCATATCCATACCAAATGATTATAACATTATACTCAAACATATATAAGCCATTTTCGCATGGCTATCCAAAATTATACAAGTCCAAAGGGTCCATGACCCACAACAAACGGGTAGTCCTATACATGCCATTTCGAAGTTCAACCAAAATTGTACCAAAAAGGGGGGGGCTTTGATAGTGTGGGCAACTTTGACTTCAAAATCCCGAGTCCGATAGCTGGAGAACCAAAATCTATAAAACAGAGGATCAAAGAAACGGAGTAAGCAATTTATGCTTAGTAAGTTTTGAGCAAGGAATTCCAGCACAGCAAAAGTATAGCATTCATATAGCTAAACGGATAATTTCATATGCACAAATTTTCGATATCATACTTGCTTCACATTACCAACCCTTATGTACATACACAAAAGATCAACTTAGCCAAAGGCCGGTAGCTCGTTTATCAACTGAGCGAATACTTATTTGTAAGGGCTCAACTAAATTCAAGCACATACGAAACATACCTCAATGTTGGGATGTTTCTAGAGTATTTACTGAAATTTTTACAGCAAGATCATTCATTCCCAAATCACGTACCTTCGGAATTTAACCGGATATAGCTACTCGTTCAAATGCCTTCGGGACATAGCCCGGTTATAGTAACTCGCACAATTGCCTTCGGGACTTAACCCGGATTTAGTAACTCGCACAAATGCCTTCGGGCTTAGCCCGGAATTAGTATCTTGCACAAATGCCTTCGGATCTTAGTCCGGATATGGTCACTTAGCACAAAGCCTTCGGGACTTAGCCCGGACATCATTCAAATAACCATGCACATTTAACAATAAATCATGGCACATTCGTATTTCGTTTTCGTTTTCGTTAACAAAACTCAAACACAAGACACTTATCATTCTTGCAATTTCGGCTCAATAGCCACACACAAAGAGCATGATTTTGATTTGCTTAAAACATGATCTAATCAAATCATAATTTAAGCTCTTTTACTCAAGAACTTACCTCGGGTGTTGTCGAACGATTCCGATAGCTATTCGACCATTTTTTCCTTCCCTTTATCGGATTTAGTTCCCCTTTGCTCTTGAGCTTAATTAAACAAATAAATTGATTTAATCATTTGAGCATCGAAAAGAGGAACACAAGGCACTTAGCCCATATTTATACATTAGACATTAAAGTCACATATGTACGGAATCATGAATCAAACTCAACATTTTAGCAAAATTTTCCCCCTTGGCCGAATTTTCTAAGCCAAGACAAAAGCATCAATATGCTTGCCTCTAACCGAATACATGCAACACCAATCTCCTTCCTATGGCCGAATATGCATGTCTATGTTGGGGCCGATTTCAACACTTAATACATTCTACAAGTATGGTCACTTGTATTGACTAAACACCCTTTTGTTTCAAGTTCAAAACTTGTCTAATACACACATATATACACTAGTAAAGCATCCTCTCCCTTTCCATCAATTTAACACATGCATTACTCATTAATATACAAAAATTATATTCGGCCTTAGCACACAACTTGCTAGCCGATTCTTCTCCATCTAGCAACCAATGCACATATGTGCTCACTCAAAAATGCTAAAAAGAAGATTCAAGAATCATCAATCCACCATCACATGCATCATTAACAAGCTTCATATTTAGCATGCAATGGCATTAACACAAAATCTACCTAGGCCGAATATCATCCCCATGACATAGCAAAGATTTGAACCATGGGATAATTAGAACTCAAGCTAGCAACTAAAAACATGCATGAATCTCATGGCACAACCTCAAACATACCTTGATCTAGATACAAGTATGGCCAAACCTCCTCCTAATCCTCTTCCAAACCAAACATGAAGCAAGAACTCCTTCCTCCTTCCTTAGAATTTTCGGCCAAATGAAGATGAAAAAGGATGAACAAAATTTTCTCTTTTCTTTTCTTTAACTCACGGCAATGGGGGGGGGAACAACCACACACTTTTTTTTTTGTTTTCATCATATTCCCTTTCATTATTTTATGCCCATGCTCCTTATTTTATTTTTTTCCACCCATGATGCACCAACACAACATGTCTATGACATGTCTTGCCCATCACACTTGGTCTACCATGCTTGTCATGGCCGGCCACTACTAATTAGGGGGGGAATTTGACATGCAAGTCCCCCCTTTTTATTTCATGCACTAATAGGTCCTTATGCTTTGACCTATCACATTTCAAAAATGTCGCACATAAGTCCTATTGACTAAATTCACATGCAATCGACTAAATCGAAGCTTGAAATTTTCACACATTCATAATTACATATTCTAGACAATAAATATCACATTCAAACATTTCGGTGACTCGGTTTAGCGGTCCCGAAACCACTTCCCGACTAGGGTCAATTTTGGGCTGTCACAGTCGTCCAGCTTGCACAGGAGTCAATGATCGTTGAAGATCTGTCTACACTATCAATACTTTTGGGTATTTGAACTGAACATTTTGAATTATGGCATGTATAGTAGACTTAGTTATTTCGTTACGTGTCATAATTGCCTAGGTTTAAAATATTAATTATAGTATCTGACCGATTATTTTGTACGAAGCCTTTGAAATTGGCTAGTATTGTTAAAGGCATATGTTATAATGATTCATGATCTAATTGCACGCCATATTTTTGTCTCGGTTTTATTTAATAGTATGTACTATGATTTGTTAATACCTCATACCCTGTTCCGGCGACGGATACGGGTAAGGGGTGTTACATTTAGTGGTATCAGAGCTATGGTTTAGTCGGTTCTCGGACTAATAAAGTGAGTGTAAAAGTCTAGCTATACATGCCATAAATATACTGTGATAGTGTGGTGACTCCTGATTATTCTAAACTGTGTTTTGTTTTAATATAGTAATGGATCCTGACGAAACTGCGGCTGATGATGCTGCTAGTAATGCGCCAGCTCCCGCACAAGGGACCGCACCTGTAGAAAGTAGACCTGAAACATTGAGACAGGGAGATGAGGCTCGGGATGCCTTTCTCCAAATGATGAACAATTGGTATATTGAGTTTATTCAAGAAAACCCAAATGCTCAACCTCCTCCACCCCCTCCCATACCTCAGACGGTTCCTGTAGCTGCTCAAAGCATAGATTTGGTAAGAATGAACAAGTCTCCGATTGACAAGATTCGAAAACAAGGGGCCGAAGAGTTTAGAGCAAAGATCAATGATGATCCCGAGAAAGCGGAGTTCTGGCTTGAAAATTCTACCCGTGTATTTGATAAGCTCTCATATACACCCGAGGAGTGCTTAAAGTGTGTTGTATCACTTTTGAGAGATTCAGCCTACCATTGGTGGAAGACTTTGGTAACAGTGGTGCCAAAAGAAAGGGTTACTTGGGATTTCTTCCAGGAAGAATTCAGAAAGAAATACGTAAGTCAGTGATTTATTGATCAAAAACGGAAGGAGTTCCTTAAATTGAAGCAGGGAAGATGTCTGTGGCAGAGTATGAACGCGAATTTGTAAAACTCAGCAAGTATGCTCAAGAATGTGTGCCCACCGAGGCCATTATGTGCAGAAGGTTTGAGGATGGGCTAAATGAGGACATTAAAGTGCTTGTGGGAATTTTGGAGCTGAAAGAATTTGTAGTATTGGTTGACAGAGCTCTTAAAGCCGAACAATTAAACAAAGAAAAAAGAAAAGCTGCAATTGAGGCTCGAGATGCCAGAAAGAGGCCGATAAGCAAGTCATTTCAATCTCAATCAAAGAGGTCCAAAGAGACAAACCCTCGAATGACAGTTTCAGCTTGGGATTCACATAGAGATCGTGGTAGGGCATATTCGGGGTCTAAAGTCAAGCTACTTCAGTGGCAAGTGTGGGTAATGTGCGACCTAGAAAGCCCGAATGTCAGCAATGTGACAGGCAACATTATGGTGAGTGTTGGGGAAACGAGCGAGCTTGTTTCAGGTGCGGTTCTCGCGAGCATTTTATCAGATACTATCCGGAGAAAGTTAAAGAAGAAAATTTTCAGAATGCTAGACAGAGTACTACCGCTAGCAGAGGTAGACCACCAAGAAATACTGGAAGTGGAGCCAGCAGTAAAACTGTAATGAAAGATTCAACGGCCAGATCAGAAGCTAGAGTGCCTGCTAGAGCTTATGCCATACGTGCCCGAGAGGATGCATCATCTCCCGATGTGATTACTGGTACATTTTCTCTCTATGATGCTATTATTATTGCATTGATTGATCCCGAGTCTACTCATTCGTATATTTGTATGAATTTAGTATCTAATAAGAAGTTTCCTGTTGAGTTTACTGAATTTACGATTAAAGTGTCGAACCCCTTAGGCCAATATGTGCTAGTTGATAAGGTTTGCAAGAATTGCCCATTAATGATTCAAGGTCACTATTTTTTGGCTAATCTGATGTTGTTACCATTTGATGAGTTTGATGTTATTTTGGGAATGGACTGGTTGACATTGTATGATGCCAAGGTAGATTGTAAACAGAAAACACTAGAGTTGAAATGTGAAAATGGTGAAATTCTGTGGGTTGAAACAGATGAATCAAATAAATTGCCTATGGCGATTTCGCACATGTCTGCACAGAAATACATGAGGAAAGGGTGTGAAGCTTATCTGGCCTATGTAATGAATACTGAGCTGTCTGAATTAAAGCTTGAATCAGTACCGATAGTCTGTGAATTTCCATATGTATTTCCAGAGGAATTGCCTGGATTGCCTCCGAACAGAGAGAAAGAGTTTGCCATTGATTTGTTGCCGGGGACTGCATCGATCTCGATTGCTCCATATAGAATGGCTCCGACTGAATTAAAAGAATTGAAGGCTCAGTTGCAAGAGTTAATAGAAAAAGGATTTGTGAGACCGAGTTTCTCTCCCTGGGGTGCTCTTGTATTGTTCGTAAAGAAGAAGGATAGCTCAATGAGGCTTTGCATTGATTACTATCAGCTCAATAAGGTGACTATAAAGAACAAGTACCCGTTGCCGAGGATTGATGATTTATTCGATCAGTTAAAGGGGGCCACAGTGTTTTCAAAGATTGATTTGAGGTCCGGTTACTACCAGTTGAGAGTTAAGGAGCCGGATGTGCCAAAAACCTCTTTTAGGACAAGGTATGGACATTATGAGTTCCTTGTGATGCCTTTCGGCTTAACAAATGCTCCAGCTATATTTATGGACTTGATGAACCGAATCTTTCAGCCATATTTAGATAAGTTTGTAGTAGTGTTTATAGATGACATTCTAATTTATTCTCGGGATGAGTCTGAGCACGCCGAACTCTTGAGAACCATATTGCGGATCTTGAGAGAAAAGAAACTGTTTGCTAAGTTTAGTAAAAGTGAGTTCTGGCTTCGTGAAGTCAGATTTTTGGGACATATAGTCTCAGGTGATGGTATTCGGGTGGATCTGAGCAAGATTTCCGCGATCGTTGATTGGAAACCACCAAAGAATGTATCCAAGGTTAGAAGCTTTTTAGGCTCGGCCGGGTATTATAGACGTTTTGTAGAGGGATTTTTGATGATTTCCTCTCCTATGACTAAGTTGCTGCAAAAGAATGTTAAGTTTGAATGGACTGATAAATGTCAGTAGAGTTTTGAAAAGCTGAAAGCACGATTGACTGAAGCACCAATTTTAGTACAGCCCGAGCCAGTGAAGGAGTTCGTATTTTATAGTGATACATCATTGACAGGCCTTGGATGTGTGCTAATGCAAGAGGGTAAAGTGGTAGCTTATGCCTCGAGATAGTTAAAACCGCATGAGAAGAACTATCCTACACATGATTTAGAATTGGCCGCTATTGTCTTTGCCTTGAAGATCTGGCGACATTATTTGTATGGTGAAAAATGTCGAATTTTTACTGATCACAAAAGTTTGAAGTATTTGATGAATCAAAAGGATTTGAATCTGCGACAGCGGAGATGGCTTGAATTATTGAAGGATTATGAGCTAATAATTGATTATCATCCGGGAAAAGTGAATGTAGTTGTTGACGCCTTGAGCAGGAAATCTCTTTTTACTTTGAGAGCCATGAATACGAGGTTAGCATTGTCTGATGATGGGTCAATCTTAGCAGAGATGAGGGCTAAACCGTTATTCATTTAGCTGATTTGTGATGCTTAAAAGAACGATAGTGAGTTGCGAACCAAGAGAACTCAGTGCGAATCGGGTTACGACTCAGATTTTCGAGTTGGACCAGATGACTATTTGATGTTTCGAGACAAGATATGTGTACCGAAAAATGATGAATTGATTCAGAAAATATTACATGAGGCGCATAGTGGCTGTTTGTCAGTTCACCCTGGTAGCACAAAAATGTATAATGATTTAAAGAAGTTATATTGGTGGCCAGACATGAAAAGGGACATTTTTGAATTTGTAACCAAGTGTTTGATCTGTCAACAAGTAAAAGCTGAGCATCAAGTGCCTTCAGGATTACTCCAACCGGTAATGGTGCCTGAGTGGAAATGGGATAGGATTACCATGGATTTTGTAACCGATTTGCCTCTGACTCCTAAAAAGAAGGATGCTGTCTGGGTAGTGGTTGATAGGTTAACAAAGTCGGCTCACTTTATACTGGTACGTACCGATTACTCACTTGATAAATTAGCTGAATTATATATTGCTGAAATTGTGAGGTTGCATGGGGTACCTATGTCTATAATATCAGATAAAGATCCGAGGTTTACCTTGAATTCTGGAAAAAGTTACAAGAAGCTTTGGGCACAAAATTGAACTTTAGTACCGCGTTTCATCCACAAACAGATGGTCAGTCGGAAAAAGTAATCCAAGTACTCGAAGATATGCTTAGATGCTGTGTTTTAGAATTTGAAGGCAGTTGGGAGAAATATCTATCTTTGGTTGAATTTGCCTACAATAACAGTTTTCTGTCAAGTATACAGATGGCACCGTACGAAGCCTTGTATGGTCGCAAGTATCGGACTCCTTTATATTGGACCGAACTTAGTGAAAAACAGATTCACGAAGTTGATCTAGTTAAAGAAACCGAAGAGAAAGTAAAAGTAATTCGTGATTGCTTGAAAGCTACTTCAAATCGACAAAAGTCATATGCAGATTTAAAAAGAAAAGAGATTGAATTCCAGTTGGGTGATAAAGTGTTCTTGAAGGTGTCACCATGGAAGAAGATTCTGAGATTTATCCGAAAAGGCAAGTTGAGTTCGCGTTTTATTGAGTCGTACGAGATTATTGAGAGGATTGGACCAGTAGCATATTGGTTGGCCTTACCGGCAGAGTTAGAAAGAATTCATAACGTGTTTCATGTATCAATGTTGCGACGTTATCGTTCTAATCCTTCACATGTAATTTCTCCAACAGAAATTGAGATTCGATCGGACTTGACCTATGATGAGGAACAGATTAAGATTTTGGCTCGAGAAGTAAAATAGTTGAGAAAGAAAAGTATAGCTTTAGTGAAAGTGTTATGGCAAAGACATGGAGTAGAAGAAGCTACATGGGAACCGGAGGAAGCCATGAGAAAACAGTACCCAAATCTCTTTACCGGTAAGATTTTCAGGGACGAAAATCCCTAAAGGGGGAGAGTTGTAACAGCCCGATATAGGGCCAAAACGGAACAGTGGTTTTGAAACCATGAATCCGAGGTTGAAAAACATTTATTTTGATTAAGTTTTAGTGTTTATATTATGATTGCATAATCGTGTGAAAATTTCGTTGCGAAATTTTATCGATTCGGTGTTTAATTTGACGTTTAGGACTAAATTAAAATAGGTGAAAAATATGTGTTCTAGTTCATAAAGTACTTGATTGAAATGGGGTTTTTAAGTAGAGGTCCTTAAATGGTAATTAGACCATTATACTTTATATGGACAAAAATTTGGACATGGATGGAATTTTTAGAAAGTTTAGTAGTAAGGGCATTTTGGTCATTTGCATAATAAATGAAATAAAATGGGAAAAAGAACACAAAAATGTGTTCATCTTCATGTAGCTTGGCTGAAACTTGCATGTTCTCCATAGTTAGGGTTTTTTTCAAGCTTTCAAGCTCAATAGTAAGTGCATTCAACCCTTGTTTTTAATGTTCTTTACATTTTTGAAATCATCGTAGCTCGGTCTACCTATTTCTACCATTATTTCGAGTTAGGGTTTATGTTTAAAAATTTACCCATGAATCATATGCATGTATTTTGATGTTTGATGGTAGAATATGAATGTTTGAAGTTAGGAGAATGATCTTTTCTAAGCGATTTTTAGCGAAAACGAACAAAACAACATAATCGGTAAAAATACCTATTGTTCATAACTATGTGTTAGAGTGAGAATTTGATGTTACCATAGAAGGGAAAAATGATCAGCATATCATAAAACATAAGAATAAGGGCTGAAATTAAATTTCTGAGCCTAGGGGCAAAATCATAATTTTGTAAAAGTTAAGGGGCAAAAATGTAATTTTTCCATAATGTGATTTTTGGATTGAAATAAATAGTATGAGTGTTAAATGGGCTAAATGTGTTGTTAGAGATCAAGAAAGGCGTGGAATCGACCTCGAACAGGGGAAGGAAAAGGTTTTGGACTAAATTGCAAAATTTTCATATTTTGTACCGAGGTAAGTTTGTATGTAAATAATACATTAACTTCATTTACATTTTTATATTTCAGCCTATTATATATATTTTATCTGATTTTGAAGCATAAATTGACTATTGGAAGAATGGAAATAAGTAATAGGAGAGAAATCTCGGTTGAACATTCGGAAAGATTGAATAATATAGATGGAGCATAGCTAGGTCACATGTATGGTGCTAAGTGCACATCATGTGTACAAGAGAGCTACGAGATACTATGTAGTAGCTAGGTCACATGTGTGATACGGGATGTATCCCATGTAGACAAGAGAGCTACGGGAGAGATAAATGAAGCTAGGTCGCATGTGTGATTCCAAGTGAAGGACACCATGTAGACAAGAGAGCTACGAGATAAATTGGCTAGGTCACATGTAACACCCCTATCTCGTATCCGTCGCCGGAATAGGTAAAGGGGCATTACCGGACTTGAAACTCATATCAGAACAGTAAAAAAAAATTATAAAAGTAAACATTCATAAGATGTCATATTCGCATAGCTTATATACATTAACCAAAATATCCTCCCACTACTAGTCTATTCTATACATGCCATAAGATAATCCAAAACATAGCAGTACCAAACAGTGGATAGTGATAGTGTGACTAGTTGCTGACGATCCCCCGAGCCTGTAGCTTCCAAATGAGATCTATAAAACAGAGGAAACAAAGTAAACGAAGTAAGCATTACAATGCTTAGTAAGTTTTAAACAGTGTCAATAGATAACAATCAAATTATAACATAGTTGTTCGTATTTTTATTTCACTCTTCCTTCGGGCATACCATCCCTTTACCGAATATGCATATCTCATCATATATAATAGGCAGATAAATTCTCACTTGATAGTGATCTCTTATAAACATAGGTACATTACATATTTTCACCTAACTCTCCACATTGATCAAATGCACAATAATCATAGAACAGTCTTATTGCTTTACTCACATATGTATCACATAACGACCTTGTGATTTAGTCCAAATCAAGCTTAAATATAATCTCAAAATACATACCTGACCAACTTAACGCATTGAACGTATTTATTACCAATTGTTACTGTGAAGTCGTATAATCTTATGTAACACCCCTATCCCGTAACCGTCGCCAGAATAGGTAAGGGGCATTACTGGACTTGTAACTCACGTCAGAACAGTAAAATTTTACACTTTTTCTTGAAATAAAGATCATTCATTTAAATAAGTACTAAGCACAGCCAGAGGTAAAATTTAAACTTCACTAAGTAAACATTCAAAAGATGCCATTTTCGCATGGCTTATATACATTAACCAAAAATATTCTTCCGCCACTAGTCTATTCTATACATGCCATAAAATAGTTCTAAACATAACAGTAACAAGCAGTGGATAGTGATAGTGTGACTAGTTGCTGACGATCCCCGAGCTTGTAGCTTCGCAATGAGATCTATAAAACAGAGAAAACAAAGTAAACGGAGTAAGCATTACAATGCTTAGTAAGTTTTAAGCAGTGTCAACAGATAACAATCAAATTAGAACATAGTTGTTCGTATTTTTATTTCACTCTTCCTTCGGGCATACCATCCCTTTACCGAATATGCACATCTCATCATATACAATAGGCAGATAAACTTTCACATAAAAGTGAGCTCATGTGACATAGATATATTGTATGATTTCACATAACCTCTCACACTGATCCGATGTCACATAATCATAGGAATCGTCTCATAGATTGCTCTCGTATGCATCACATAACTACCTTATGATTTAGTTCAAATCAAGCTCACATATAAACTTGGAGTACATACCTGTTTAAGCTTTCGCATTGAATATATTTATAAGCAATTCTTATCATGAAATCTTATAGCTTTAACCTCTACTCGGATTATCGGTGAGACCTTTAGCTCAGACAAAATCTCCACACGAAGTTATCGGGTCTTACCCGGACAAAATCTCCACACGTAGTCATCGGGTCTTACCCGGACATAATCTTCACACGTAGTCATCGGGTCTTACCCGGACATAATCTCCACACGTAGTCATCGAGTCTTACCCGGAATATATTTCCAAGTTTCATGTACATTTAATCACATGTTACAACATTCACATCGACTGTCATATTTGTAATTCATTTGCCTCATCAAATATCTAATAATACACACCTTTCACATTTGGTCGTTCGGCCACAATATACGCACATCGCCTACATATTTCACACTATCCATTCGGCTTTACCACGTATACATATCTCATACATATATTTCACATTAGCCATTCGGCTTTACCACATATATGCATGTTCATATTCATCACATTGGCCATTCGGCCTTATCACACATATGCATGCTCACATTCATCACATTGGCCATTTGGCCTTATCACATATATGCATGTTCACATTCATCACATTGGCCATTCGGCCTTATCACATATATGCACATTCACATCACAATTATCCAAATATACTTCACATATCACATATACTATCATGTATACACTTTGTCTTGGCCGAATCTACATTAATCATTTTCCAATGAATAATTCAATTTCACGCCATACTATCATTTCATATTCGAATACTCATAAACTTACAATTTCACAAATTTTAATATCAAAGATCCATCTAACACTCATATATCGTTTTACAATATCACGATTTAGAATTCACGTATGGGTTTAATCAATAGCTTATGAGTAACTAAAACAAGTTTTATCCATGTTTACAACAAAATCACATATTCACTACGAGCTGTTTTCCTGAGCAGTAGTCACTAAATTATTTATAACTGGAGCTACAAAACTCCAAATCACTTGCCGTTAATTTTTCCTGAATATAGACTCGTATATCTTCCATCCATTAAATTTCCAGAATTTAGGTTTGGCCAATCAATACCAGATTTTCTTAAAGTTTCCCCTGTTTCACTGTTTGACTAATCTGACCACTCTTCACTACGAATCAAATTTTTCATTGTACAGAATTAAAAATGTGTTCTATTTGATTTCATTTAAAACTAGACTCATTAAGGAGTCTAATCATATAAATTTTATCTTATAACCATTTTTGTACAAATTATAATGATTTTCTAAAAATAGAACAGGGGATTTCAGAGTCATTCTGACACTGTCCCACACAACTTTAAATATCTCTTTATAGGGAATTTCTTTGCTGACACGGTCTCTTTTATAAGAAATTAGACTAACTAAGCTTTGATTAAATATTTTATTCAGCCTATAATTCCACACCAAAAATTTATAGTGATTTTCTAAAATCACGTTACTGCTGCTGTCCAAAGCAATTTATTACAATTTGCTCATAAATTTCCAAGTCCAAACACTTATGAACTTACCATTTGAGTTTAAGACATATCATGGCCACATCATATCTTATTAAATCAACTCATTATGTCCTATTATGATTGAATTTGCTCAACGTTTAATCACTTAAAACTTACCTCGGAAGCGGTCGACGACTAGATATCCACGGCTATTCGTTTACTTTCTCTTTTCCCCTATCCGACTTTGATCCTTTTGCTCTTGGGCTTAATTTAAACGAATGAATTTGTTTAATCATTTCGAACATTAAAAGCTCTTTTAAAGCACTTATCAATCTAATCTCATAGTCAATTAAAAAGAAAATCACAATGCATACCTTAAACTAGGATAGCCATGGCCGAATACCTTGGTTTTTCCTCTTCAATCTTCCCTTTCCCAAATTCGGCAACCAAGAAGAAAGATGAGCATGTAAATTTTTTTTCTTTTGTTATCTTTCTTCAACTCACGGCAATGGAGGGGGGAACATGGATGAGACAACTTTGTTTTCATCACCCCTCCCTTTTCATTTCTTTATTACTAACCTTTTATTTATTCTTTCTCCCATAAAACACTAACACCAAATGTTTTAATAGGCTTTAACTTATAGCATGGCCGGCCACCTTCTTGTTCTTTGGTTAATTTGACATGCAAATACAATTATTTTGCAACATGCATAAATAGGCCACTTACATTTGCCTAGCACATTTCTAAACTTTCCCACATAAGTCCTATTTAATAAATTCACTTACAATTAACAAAATTCAAACATGAAATTTTCACACATGCATATGTACATATAATAAGCATCAAATATGACAGCTAATTATTTTTATGACTCAGTTTTGTGGTCCCGAAACCACTTTTCGACTAGGGTCAAATTAGGGGTGTCACATCTTATGCTTTACTCGAATCTTCAGTGAAACCTTTAGCTCGAATAGTCCCCACACGTAGTTATCGGGTCTTACCCGAACAAAATCTCCACACGTAGTCATCGGGTCTTACCCGGAGAAAATCTCCACACGTAGTCATCGGGTCTTACCCGGAATATATTTCCAAGTTTCATGTACATTTAATCACATGTTACAACATTCACATCGATTGTCATGTAACACCCGTACCCAAGACTGTTGCAGTC